>NW_028237132.1:55000-86763 GCF_017979445.1 Akebia trifoliata | reverse complement strand
AAGGGGATAAAGTGTGAAACATTTCTAACCTCAAACGTTCCTTCAAAGCTAGTATTTTCCATGGGTGCATTGCAAGGATTGAGAGAAGGGGAGGATAAATTAGTAAACTGAGGTTAGCAGAGGTGAGGCTTCTTAACTTTATAATTCTTCAAGTCTCATTTAATTAAAGAGAAAAGGAACTTTTTAATTTTTTTCTTTCTCTATTAAATGCAGAATCTCGGAAAATTTCGGTCCAAAAGCCATTTTAGAGCACAAGACAGAACTTGGATCCCTGAAAATGCCATGTCAGTGGCCTTTGTCTCTTTTTTTTTATGTGAAATAATATACTTTTTGAGTTATAGATGCCTCTCAAATCAACTTTTTTCATAGGAAAGCAGACTCACATCTTCCGCAAATTTAACGTAAACAATTATTTTTTGTTTATTTTTCCTTTGTAGTTTGGATTTGGTCCAGGTGAGTTTGATCAAAACGATTGACATTTTGAAATTAAGAAGAGAATTCTATTAGCATGTCGCCTAAGAGGATCTCGCGCAGAGGGATGGCTGGTAATAAAAGTGGAGACCACACGTCCATCAACATTAAAGATGCATACAAGCGATCCCTGGATTCTTTCAAAGAAAAGGTCATTCACGTGCCTGCAACGTATTCAGGTGGTTGTATTTACAGGGTTCCTGAAAACCTTCGCAAAGTAAATGAAAAGGCCTATACCCCTAAAATAGTTTCAATTGGACCATTTCACTATGACAATCAAAATCTGAAAGCTATGGAAAATCATAAAGTGCAGTAAATGCGTGACCTTTTTCGTAGAATGCCACAACCGGGAATAATTCTTGATGATTGCAGGAAAGTCATTTGGGGATTGAAAGATATAATCAGTAATAGCTATGCAGAGGCCATCAACTTCGAAAGCAATGATTTTCTAGAAATGATGCTACGTGATGGTTGTTTTATACTAGAACTACTCCTTAAATACTCAAATGCGATGTTGATAGACAAGAACGACCCCTTATTCCATCAACCGTGGATGGCAAATGCTATCCAGCGAGACTTGCTATTGCTTGAAAATCAGATTCCATTTACCATCCTCGAGTCTTTATATGATCGACTAGCAGTAACTTCAACCTCATATTCCCTTGTGGAACTCACCTTGAGTTTCTTTGAATCGACTTTGTGCATTGAGTGGTCCTTGTTAATGTCGAAGGGTGAAGGCCCAAGTGGCAAAGATTTATTGGAACTTTTGCGCAATTTTTACCTTCCATCGTCTACTAAAACGGGGTCAAATAGCAAAGAAATAAGGGAAATCATACCTTGTGTAACAGACCTCAATCAAGCGGGAATCGATTTTGAGAAGGGTACAGATGGAAACTTATTCGATGCAAGCTTTAGACATGGAGTGCTGACAATCCCACCTTTAAGCATTCAAGACAGGACAGAATTGTTCTTTAGAAACCTCATCGCTTTGGAGCAATGTTGCCATGGTTATGACCATTACATTACTTCATTCGCCATGTTCATGGATTTCCTCATCAACTCCACAATAGATGTCAAATTGCTTCAAGGTCAAAGAATTATAATCAACCACTTGGGTGATGAAGAAGCTGTTAAAGTTCTCGTCAACAATCTTTGTAAGGAAGTTACTATAACTGGTTTCTATTTCACTGAGCTCTTCGATAAGGTGGATAAATATTATCAGAAACGTCGTCACAAATGGAAAGCAATCTTTAAGCGCAATTATTTTAGTAATCCATGGAAAATCATTTCACTCATTGGTGCCATTATTCTACTCTTTCTCAGGATTGTGCAGACCGTATTTTCAGTCCTTTCTTATTATTTCCCCAATTAATCATGGATTTTGTCATTTTGGTTAGAGTATTAGTTAATGTTGCATTGTATTGAGATGTATGGAATTATATCGAATCATGTTTGATGTTAATTAGGATTAGATTATGTTATTTAGTATCAAAACTGCATGTGCTACCTCTGTTTCTTCGATCCTTGATCGATTGTAAAGCTTGCAATAGAGATACAGAGATAAAGATTTGAACTAAGACTTTGGGCAAGTCGAATTCGTTCCACAGGGATAGTTTGGATTCAAAGATTCAATCGGATAAAAGTCCAAAACAGAATTGGAAAACAAATTTTTTTTAAAAACAAAATTGATTTGTTGCACAAATGAAATAAAAATTACTTGCAATTGAAATTAAAAACAGAAAAGAAAGATTGAAAATCTAAGAGAGAGAGATTAGAGAAGTTAATCAAACCTTTGCAATTAATTTATAATGTAGATAAATTCGGAATATAACTCAATCCATGGAGCAAGTCATTGCTCATGGATCGGACGGTGGAACAATTAAATCCTTAAGAGTAATCAAAGGATATTCATGAAAACACTAGTATGATTGAGATTGCCCAACTCATCTTCTAATTTTTCACATAGCATAGCCATTCTTGAACTTATCTAAGTAATGGCTATCTAAGTTGGATCAGAATTATAAGTTGGATTACCTTAATCAGAAAAGAGTTTTCAAAATTAAAACATGTAAGCAAAACAAGAATTTAAATCTACACTAGAGGGATTAATTTGCTATGGCTTCCTTAACTTCTCTAATGAGAATTTAGCCAATCATTGCAAGCATTGTAATTGCAGAAATTAATACAAAAGCAAAGAACATGAGTGAAGAAGATGAAGATGATGATCGATCCGAATTGCTTCTTTTATAACTTTCCCAACAATTACACAAACAATGAATGGTTCCTCTTAATGTTCTCACTACACTCAAGATCTCACTAAAAGGAAAATTACAGAGAATTAAAGAGAGGAAAAACCAAAAATTAGAGAAGAAGAGCCTAAAAGGGACCCAAGAGGGGACCCCTTCTTTGAAATCAATCCTCAAATTTATAATGTTTGTATTCCGGTAATCGGGGTGATTTGGCGAATAATTCGATTCGAATGGCCCAATCAGTTACAACCACCAAAGCTTCTGTAAAAATCTCGAGGATAAATTCCTCGAAATGACTGCGGCGCGGTGACGTGACGCTCAAATCGATCGAAATTTTTCTGGAAACTTCCTTTTAGCTCGCATATTGTAACCATAGTTGTTTCGCGATTTAATAACTTCCACGTGCACTTTATTTATCTACAATTAACAATAAAATCTCATTAGCTCTATTAATTTGGATAAATGAAATAATTTTGCAATTATTTAAACGAACTAACATTTATGCAATGGTAATCTTAGTGCAATTATGGTCCCAAAATCGAATAATTGGGACCTTATCAATCCTTCTAGTAGAATATCTTTGGAGATCAATATTATCTCTGCTCAATTAATTTATTAAAAAATCTTTATTGGTACCAGAGCATTGACAACTAGATTTTTAATTAATAAAGAAGCGGTGTCCACTTACAAGCATAGTTAAACAATTATGACCAAACATCGGCAATTTAATCACTGATATCAAGAGTTGTAGATATGGATACTAGTTGTTAAGAAAACAATTGCTATCGAAATAAAAAAACGAATCGAAAAATCAAATATAAGATGCAATCACACAAAAAAACACAAAGATTTTACGTGATTCCTTTTAGATTGAGGTATGGTCACGGATCACACCGATTTCACAATGAAGAAAACCTCACAGTTACACATTACACCATTTCACGAAAAACGAGAAATATATAAATACATTAAGAAATCCAATTAGGATCTTACATTATATTAATAAAATTATAAAAATACTCCTAGAAAAATTTCTTTATAAAACTTATTTAAGCTTGACGATTGTGAAGCCATGGTTTGATCTACCGTACCTCCTTGTTGACAGTGCTACCACGCTCTACATACCTCAATAAGAACTAATCATTATATTGCAAATTTCTTATTCAAAGAAACATGCATTTGTGAGAGATAGTATTAGTTTATTTTGCAATGTATCAAGGTATATGCATTTGCATGGAATCATGTTTGATGTTAATCAATGATAATAGGTCAGATGGATAGTACACATTTACTGATCTGATTTATGGTACCATTAAATTAACATTTGGATCGTATGGTCTTGAGTGTCTTCGTACAAATCGCTACGACAAACTATCAACCTACTTCATACTCTAGTTTTATGGGAATTTTAGTAATACCCCTGAAGAATTGAAAATATTAGGCTTAACTCCTGCAAGCAAAAACGAAATATTAGGTTAGCCTGAAGTGAAAGTCAACCTCCATTTCATATACGAATCCTTTGATAAATCTAGAGAACTTCTATTGGTACTCCAACCAAATTTAAAAATTCAAAAATTAATAAGGTGAGAGTATCATTCTCTGGCACTTAAGGAAACTATGGTACAAAATCCGAATTGACTAGAATGAGTTTTACCGACTCAAACAAGATTTTCAAAATATCGCCCCTGTAATCTTGTTTGTCTTGTAAGATTTTGCATATGTGAGACACTTAGTCTATTTGTCTCGAATGAGAATTAATACCATAATTGGTGGCAACTCAACTAATAAAAAACACATCAATATTTGTGATTAATTATTTCACTTGCAAAATAATGAGACCTTTAGTCATATAAAAATTTTCTTTGCTTCTAGCTATCTGTAGGATTGGATGAGAATTTTCATGATCTTTTCAATAAACTTCAACAAACGCCATATAGGTAGACCCCACCATTAGATTACCTACTTTTATTTAAATAAAATAATATAATTATGATTTAATAATTAATTAATTTTCCCATTAAAAAATAGAGTCCTGATAATATGACTCACGAGTAAATGACTCCATGACGTGACAAGTTCGGGTACTGAAGATCTGATTGCCTTGGGATACACGATTCCACTTCCCAATAAAAAGGTATCCCAAGAGAATGATGTATCCTGAGGCATACAAATCCACGGTTCCCAAACTTATCCTCGTCATTGAGTCATTTGATTATGCCACCTGGCAAGTCATATTATCAGGACTCTTTAAAAAATGACGACATTATATGTCATAGATACATATGCAATCCACATTGGATTGGGTCATCAAGGTTAATCCCGAACTGTTCCAATAGATTGTCAGATCACGTTCTTGGGTCCAAAATCAATCAAATGGACCCTATAACTGGTTCAGGACTAGATAATATTGGATCGGAATTAATTGTATTATTGGGCTAACCTAGACCATTGAAAGCTTTAATTGTGCTACATAAAGGCAGAGTTGGAGTCAACATATGTGGAAAAAGTCAATTGTTCAAAACCCCGCAAAGCTATGAATTTCTCGGGGGCCACCCTCTATGGTCATTTGACCCTTGACACAACCTTTTGTGTGTAGGACTTTTTGAGGGGCGGTGCATGTGACAATTGGATAAGTCCATTCAGACTTAATCATAAAATAATAAGCCACCAGAAATATGTAATGTAAAGAGACTCAGGATCCAATACGGTGTTCCGTTCCTATAAAATAAATTACGTGCCTACATGGTACATTTTGATTAGGAAATAAATACATTGATTAATACTCTCAAGATGTTTAAAAGACCAATTAAAGCAGGCCATGTAGACATCTAACCAATATATATAGAAATGTGAAACCGCATGGGATCTTGACTTATGTAAAGAATTCAAGTCAATTTGCGTTTGGTTAGAGGAAAGAAAATATAACAATACTTTTTTGATTTATGACAACAAATGCAAGACTTTAGCCACGTTAAATATTTAAACATGCAAGTTTATACATAGGGGCACATTATTATAAATAACATAGTCTGAGATCAAAGAAAGGACCAAGAAATGAAGGAGAAGGGACGAAAGGTGTTGGGGGAGGATTCATAAATTCAAACTGTTATGAATTATGCCATTTTGGAATCGAGGTAACCTCATTCACTCTCTATTTCTTGTTTAGAAGAAGGAATCTCCATCAAATGAATTGTAGGACTTAAATGGGTGGCGATTATCAGGCACAATAGATTAATTTCTAGAAAACATGTCCTGATCACTATGAATCTTATATATATACATCAAAGATACATATTGAGATTTAGATGAGGGTAAGCGCAACTTTTCTAGAGATCTATTTTGCCTTAGAATTGTTATGATTATTGTCCCATATCTCTTACATCTAACCGTTTTTAATTAATTATTATAATTTCCTCGAATTATGGGTTTCAATTCTCCACCTTGAGTTTATACGATTTGGATGCTTTACGAAATCTGCCATCTATGGTCTTTTCATGATTATGCTTTCATACTTCAACTAACCTTGCAAGCTTGCACCTTCTTAGAAATTACAAGAACAGTGTAAATGTTGCTCCCAAAATAATTACAAAATCAGCAGTAGCTATTATGGATGGATTATTTGTTGAGAAAAATTTAGAGTATTCAACTCTAAATGTTCAAATATTAGATATAAACAAGTAAACTAATTACTTGTACTAAAGTCTCAATAAAAAATATCACTCACAATTTGAAAAAGAAAATACAACCTTTACAAATACTCACATTTTATACAACCTATCCTCTCAAGACCTCTTACTTATTGTTTTATTACTACTTGATATTTCTCACAACTTGATATAAAATAAGGAAATTCTCCCCCATTTATATTAGTGGAACCTTCTTAACCAATGGTTAGGATTGTGCCAACACATTTTTAATCTATGGTTACAATTTGTCATCTAGAACTTTCTAACAAAATATCTACTACTTTAAAATTTTCTACTTTTCTCTCATCCAAAAATATCTAGAGTTTTTTCTAGGAAGATTCTAGAAATTAGACTCTAAATTGTCATTGGATTTAGACAATAAATTTGGGCTTTTCTCAATTGGATTGGTGTTAAATTTTAACATTATTTTAAATGCATTAAAAAGAATTGACTGAGGGTACTTCTATAATTTTGAAAATTTTCTTTTTAATTAAATTGACCGCCCTTCTTTGTGGCATTAAAAAAATATGATTAGAATTTTAGAAAAGTTAAATGATATATTTTATCCATGAAAAATCAATGGTTTTACCTAACAAGTTCGAATCTGAAGTCAAAAAAAACTTATCTTAGATTTTGAAGTGTTTGTTAACAAAAGTTCTTTAGGAGGAGAATGAAAGGGTCTTTAATTTGAGGTTAAAGATAAGAAAATTTAGGTTATTTCAATAACTGATGTGAAGGGGATGTATCAAAGGGGTATCTTATATATTCAACAAAACTAGGAAGGACAGAATCAAGAAACAGAGAGAAGAGACAAAGAGGGGTTAAGGTGTGAGACATTTCTAACCTCAAACGTTCCTTTAACACTAGTATCTTCCATGGGTGCATTGCAAGAATTGAGAGAAGGGGAGGATAAATTAGTAAACTGCGGTTAGGAGAGGTGACGCTTCTTAACTTTATAATTTTTCAAATCTCATTTAATTAAAGAGAAAGGGAACTTTTTAATTATTTTCTCCATTATTTTCTTTCCAAAAGCCATTTTTAGAGCACAAGACAGAACTTGCATCCCTGAAAATGCCATATGAGTGGCCTTTGTCTCTTTTTTATGTGAAATAATGTACTTTTTTGAGTCATAGATGTTTCTCAAATCAACTTTTGCATAGGAAAGCAGACTCACATCTTCCACGAATTTAACGTAAACAATTTATTTTTGTTTATTTTTTCCTTTGTAGTTTGGATTCGGTGCAATTAATCATGGATTTTGTCGTTTTGGTTAGAGTATTAGTTAATGTTGCGTTGTATTGAGATGTATGGAGTTCTATTGAATCATGTTTGATGTTAATTGGGATTAGATTATGTTATTTAGCATCAAAACTACGTGTGCTACCTCTGTTTCTTCGATCCTTCTAGTAGAATATCTTTGAAGATCAATATTATCTCTGCTCAATTAATTTATTAAAAACTCTTTATTGGTATCAGAGCATTGACAATCAGATTTGTTAATTAACAAATAAGGGGTGACCAGGTAGGAGCATAATTCAACAATTATGACCAAACATCTCCAATTTAATCACTGATATCAAAGAGTTGTTGATATAAATACCAGTTGTTAAGAAAACAATTGCAATTGAAATAAGAAAACGAATTGAAAACCAAACATAAGATGCAATCACACAAAAAAACACAAAAATTTTACATGATTCTTTCTAGATTGAAGTATGCCCACAGATCACACCGATTCCACTATGAAGAAAAACTCGTAGCTACAGATTACACCATTTCCCCAAAAATGAAAAATATATAAATACCTCATGAAATCCAATCAGGGTTTTATATAATATTAGTGAAATTACGAAAATACCCTTAACAAATTTCTTCATAAAAATACATAAAAATTATTTAAGTTGGATGAGCGTGAAGGCATGACTTGATTTACTGTACCTCCTTGTTGACCAATACTATCACGCTCCACAAACCCCAATAAGAAGTAATCAATATATTGCAAGTTTCTTATTCAAAGAAACATGCATTTTTGAGACACAGTATTAGTTTATTTCGCATTGTATCAAGGTATATGCAATTGCATGGAATCATGTTTGACGTTTATCAATGATGGATCTGATTTATGGTACCATTAAATTAACATTTGGATCGTATGGTCTTGAGTGTCTCCGTACAAATCGCTAAAACAACATAGTTAAGACTATCAACCTACTTCATACTATAGTTTTATGGAAATTTTAGTAATACCCCTGAAGAATTGGAAATATTAGGTTTAACTCCTGCAAGCAAAATGAAAGATTAGGTTAGATCTTAAGTGAAAGTCAACCTCCATTTCATATACGAATCCTTTGATAAATCTAGAGAACTTCTATTGGCACCCCAACCAAATTTAAAAATTCAAAAATTAATAAGGTGAGAATATCATTCTCTCGCACTTAAGGAAACAACAGTATGTTTGAATATTTTCTTCTCTTTGGTAGAGAAATTTCGAAGAGGAATTAACATTAAGAGGTCAAAGTAAACGATAGTTGTTGATGTCAATTTATTCTTTTTTATGGTTTATTGTCGATACTAGCAATTCGTAATTTTTTTTATATCTTTTGCGAGGTTACGAACGAAAATTTTGCTGTGAAAATGTTAATTTCTATTTTAAATGGGGTTCGTTAATTTTTAGTTTGGAATTGATAAATAATAAAGTAATTGGAGTATCACAAATAATTTGGGGTGCCAATATAATTTATCTAAACCTAGGATTTGAGAAAAAGAGATTCTATTGCCACACAACTTTTGCTAACGCCACCCCAATTCATGTGTAAATCACTAAAGATTAACACGAATCTTGGGGTTGCATTAGTGAAAGTTAGTGTGGCAATAGCAGCTCTCTTTGAAAAATTCTTCGGTTATTTAGACTCGTCCCCATTGTTTTGTTGAATATTAGAGATACTGTAGACATGAAATGTTCACAATGAACCTCAATACTACATTGTTTGGAGTCGCCACCATTCTTTTTTAGAAATGGGTGTGAATGGGCACCCGAATTGATCATTTTGAAAATCATTTTTTTTCATGGCATTGTAGTGACTCTCATATGTTGGAAAGGGCAAAGTCTACTTAAGATCTAGGTAAGGAGGTCCGGTTAGAGGATGGGGAAGGTGTTAGGCACCCCATCCTCTCCACCAAAGGTGGTTACCTTGCTTGGCCATTTATTTTGTGAAAACTCAAGAAAACAAATATTAAAATGCCTGAGAATGTATGATAAGAGTGGTGTGTGCATTAAGTGGAATGTTCTCTTAACAAAGGGTTTTGATTTTTAGCATGACATTAGGGGCATTCTATGGAAAAGAATGACTCATGTAGCCACATTAAATTTATGAATATGAATGTAGGTTTGGACTTTTAGAGAGACTCCATGATGGAGTTCCCTTGAGGCCACAACCATGATGCATGTATGCATAGCTAGAAACTTAGTGTTTCACCCCATCAAGAGGGTGACACATTTCTTCATCATTGCCATGCATAAGTGAGTGTGTGCATTGTGTACAAGATGATGCATGAGATTGGGATGAAAAGGGCTTCAACCCCCATCCTTTCGATCGAACCTTAGTCCAATCTACCGGGGATGGGAGAGGGTGTGCATTACATCCTAAAGGATTTCTAAAAGAGAAAATAAAATAGAGGATTAGAATAAGAAGATGCAAGCTTTAAAATAAATAACTACATCTTATCCCCACCTTGTCCCTTAATGAACTTGAACCTTGAAGAGTAGGCTTGAGAGATGAATGAGATGATTAAGGGTTGAGTTGAAGTTTAGAAGATGAGAGAATGAGTAGGAATTTTTATAGAGTTTTAGGTTGAGAGATAGGGGCTTGAGAGCATGAGTTGATCATGGAAAATGAGGGTATTTATAGAGGTTTTGGAGAACTTTTGGGGATAAAGTGGTCCAACCCTAAAAATAAAGAAAATGGACATGAGATTTAGGTTATTTCTTTTTGGATTTTCCATTTGTATGAGGGTAAAGATGACATTTGTGAAGAAACCCTAAAAACATGCTTTGATCCTTGGTTTTTTGGTAAATAGAGGTGAGAGAACAAAAGTACTTTTGGGAGGATGAATGGGGGAGTGACATGTGTAAAGGTGGAGTGGTAGGTAAAAAGTAGATCTTTGTTTATTTGTAAATAACTCATAAAACAAGGGTGGAAGTGTAGCTTTGAAATAGACCAATGGGAAAACAAAAGCACATTTGAGAGGGTGAATAGGAGGATGACATGTGTAAAGGTAAAGTGGTAGGTGAAAAGTAGACTTTGGTTCATTTGTAAATAACTCATAAAGCAAGGGTAGAAGTATATTTTTGAAATGGACCAATGGGAGAACTCCATGTATGTACTTGAAGATTCCCACCTTTTGAGGGCATAATGGGAAGTTCCCTCACCTTTATGGATTATTACCAAAGACCAAACAACCTTTTTGGTTTGACTAAACCTTTTGAGAAGGGCATTCTTGAGTTTACACAAAAAGGAAGTTGACCCTCCAATTAGGTGATGCATTGGGCATTGGGGGCTTATGAGGTATCAACATGTGTCATCTTATGAAGGGGTGAGAGAATGGACTTGGAGTAGGCTTGGTGTTGGGCTTGGATTTGGATTTTGTCTTGGGCTTAGGTTGGGCTAGAAAATAGATTTAGGTTAGGGGTTTAAAATGGCATTGGGTTTTGGGCTTAGGTTGGTTAGGGAGTGGACCATGGTGATTGGGTTTAGAATGGCATTGGGTTTTGGGCTTAGGTTGGTTAGGGAGTGGACCATGATGATTGGGTTTAGAATGGCATTGGGTTTTGGGCTTAGGATGGTTAGGGAGCGGACCATGGTGAGGGTATGGTTGATGGATCGGTTAATGGAGAATGAATAGGAATTTGGAGTGGGTTAGGGACAAGGTTGAGTATGCAAACTATATGACATGATGCATGTATGCATGAAAATGATGCAAAATAGCAATGTGGGTCTGTCGAAAATCTTGAGTTCTAAATCGGAATCAATTCGAGGAAATTTGGATCTTCCTAACTGATTCGTGCAAATTGGGGTGTCTACAGATACCCCTTGTGTTTTAAAACTCCATAGTATATCTACTCAATTTATTTCCAATTTATCGTTTTCAACCTAGAACTAATCCATTTACATAAAACCCAAGATTTTTCTCCCTAAAATCCATTGTTTTCAATTTCTCCAAAATTCCTCTTTATTTTTTTACTTCCCAAAACAAGTTATCTTCAAGATCTTCAACCTCTATGGTAATTTGATCTTCATCCACCATTTTTTACCTTGTTTCCTTTGTTGAAAATCTTCGATTTTTCTATCCAAAATTTCATCATTTTAATATTTCTTCTAAAATTGTATCTTATTTTGATATTTGAATATTGAAAATTTGAAGTAGATAAAATCTTAAGTTAGATGATTAGTGTTAAATTTGTATTCGAAAATATTGAAGATGATAGGTTTTGAGATGAAAAATTTGAGCTTTTGACTAGAGGTTGAAGGTGAGGGTATTTCAGTCTTTTCCCATTAATCTATTTAGAAAACTAAGGTCAAGAGATGCATGCCATCAATTTTAAAATACAGGGAATATCTCTAATATTCAATAAAACATATCTAAATTACCCAAAAACTCTTTTATAGATCCAATTAAACATATTCAAGTGTGAATCCTTTGATTAAAATAATTTTAAATTACGATTTTCATTGATTCATCAAAAAAAAAAAAAAAAAACTCAATCTGTGTTCTAATAACAATTGTTGTGATTTAATCCCCAAAACACATACATAAAGCATGATCTAGAGCTTTATAATTAATTAGAACCAAAAGTTTTGATTATCATATATCTATGAAATTTAAAACTCCATAACTTTTAATCATAAATAATAATTCAAATTTACGAATAATTTCTTTACATTACAACACCCAATTTGTGTCAATTTGGAGTGACCTCAGCGAGGGACCTAAGGTGGGACATCTTGACGTGGTGGCACGTGTATGTCTATAGATGCATTTTACTAGTATCTCATAGAAAACGCATCTACAGACATGCACGTGTCATGACGTCAAGATGCCCCCTGTGTATCCTCACTGCGGTCACTCCAACATTAATCATCCATATAAGATCACCAACTAAGAAATTTCATTAAAACCCCCATTTGATCATCCTAGCCCCTAGTAGGTTAGGACCAACTATAGATTGTTCTTCAATTTACATTAAAAATAAAAATTATAAAATAATAATGCTTTATTTAAAAAAAGGTTCCAACATATATCACCCTGATGAAAGCCAACTACCTTCCTCTTTTATTTATTTAATTTTTTTTTTTATAACATTGATTGTTAACTATATAATAAAGTTGTTCTTATAAAAGTCCATATAATTTTACAGACATAGTTCTTTTGAGGAGTAGGTATTAATACTTGTCCCATTTGATTAAGTGAGCGAGCTTATTTAATATGTATGGACTACCTCGCCATCCTACCTAATGCTTTAATAATCGAATTGGTGACATGGTTTCAAGACTTGGTTTGTCGTCTCATCGGGTTCATGAACAAGACCGAATAGTCTTAGACGAGTTAATTTGTCTAGGATGAGATAAACTATTTAATTCGATTTATAATTATTAATTTATTCACGTGTATATATATGGGAAATGTTTGGCACTATATTGTTTACCCTACATTTTGCCCCTACGTGTTTTTTCCAACATGAGTTTTAGAAGATCATCCTCACAAAAAATTAGCTCATTTCAAAACTTCAAAACCATGTAGAATTAAACAGGTAGGGCAAATAGTAGGGTGAACTTTTATATATATATATATATATATATGGGAAATGTTCAGCAACAAACATTTTGGCAAAACATTTTTCTAAACATGGGTTAGAGGTTTTGTAATGGGCTGATTTTTGGTGAGGATGATCTCTACGGTGAGGAGATCATCATCACCAAAAATCAGCCCATTCCAAAACTTCTAACCCCATCAAAAATGATTTATAAAAAATGGACGGTCCACAATTTTTCAACTTGTAAACTGGGGCTAGAAGTTTTGGAATGGGCTGATTTTTGGTGAGGATGATCTCCTCACCGTAGAGATCATCCTCATCAAAGTCAGCTCATTCCAAAACCTCTAACCCATGTTTTGAAAAATGTTTTGCCAAAATGTTTGCCAAAATGTTTGTTGCTGAACGGGACCCTATATATATATATATATGAAACTAATTATAATTCTATTTGATAAAATAAAGTAGATTAGAGGATGTTTAATCATATTTTATTTAAATAATAAATATTTAAATTTTAAAAAAAATTAATGTATACAAAATCCCAATTGACTAGAACGAGTTTTACCGAATCAAACAAGATTTTCAAAATATCGCCCCAGTAATCTTGTTTGTCTTGCGAGATTTTGCATTTGTGAGACACTTAGCCTATCCGTCTTGGATGAGATTTAAAACCATGATTGGTGGCAACTCAACGAATCAAAAAACACATCACTATTTGTGATTAAGTAGTTCACCTTGTAAAATAATGAAACCTTTAGTCATATAAAAATTTTCTTTGCTTCTAGCTATCTTTAGGATTGGATGAGAATTTTCATGATCTTTTCAATAAACTTCCACATAGGCCATATAGTTAGACCCCACCATTAGATTACCTACTTTTATTTAAATAAAATAATATAATTATGATTTAATATTAATTAATTTTCCCATTAAAAAAATATAGTGTTGATAATATGACTCACCAGTGGCATAATCAAATGACTCCATGACATGACAAGTTTGGGTATCGTAAATCTGATCGCCTTGGGATAAATGATTGCACTTTTCCGAAAAATATGTATCCCAACAGAATGGTGTATCCCTAGTTGTACAAATCTACGGTTCCCAAACTTATCCTCATCATTGAGTCATTTGATTATGCCACCTGGCAAGTCATATTATTGGGACTCTTTAAAAAATTGACCTTGAGACATTATATGTCATAGATACATATGCAATCCACATTGGATTGGGTCATCAAGGTTAATCCCGAACTGATCCAATAGATTGTCAGATCACGTTCATGGGTTCAAAATCACGAAGTTATGAATTTCTTGGGGGCCACCCTCTAGGGTCATTTGACCCTTGACTTAACCTTTTGTGTGTAGGACTTTCTTAGGGAGATGGTGACAGTTGGATTAGTCCTACCCAAAGAGTGGGAATATCCATAATATCATTTAGACTTGATCATAAAATAATAAGCCACCGGAAATATGTAATGTAAAGAGACTCAGGATCCAATACAATGTCCCGTGCCTATAAAATAGGTTAGGTTTCTACATGACACAATTTGATTAGGAAATAAATGCATTGATTAAGAGTCTCAAGATGTTTAAAAGACCAACTAAAACGTGCCATGTAGGCATCTAAATGCATGGGATCTTGACTTATGTAAAGAATTCAAGTCAATTTGTGTTTGGTTAGAGGAAAAAAAAATATAACAATACTTTTCCGATTTATGACAACAAATGTAAGATTTTAGCCACATTAAATATTTAAACATGCAAGTTTATACATAGGGGCACGTTATTATAAATAACAAAGTCTGAGATCAAAGAAAGGATCAAGAAATGAAGAAGGGACTAAAGGTGTTGGGGAGGATTCATAAATTCAAACTGTTATGAATTATGCCATTTTGGAATCGAGGTAACCTCACTCACTCTCTGTTTCTTGTTTAGAAGAAGGAATCTCCATGAAACGAATTGAACGACTTAGATGGGTGGCGATTATCAAGCAAAATAGATTAATTGCTAGAAAACATGTCCTGATCACTATGAATCTTGTATATATATATATCTCCGTCAAAGATACATATTGAGATTGAGATGAGGGAAAGGGCGACTTTTCTAGGGATCTATTTTGCCTTCGAATTGTTATGATTATTGTCCCATATCTCTCACATCTAACCAATTCTAATTAATTATTATAATTTCTTCGAATTATGGCTTACATGGAATGTATTTAGGTGTGGGTGGAGGGTTTCAATTCTCCACCCCGAGTTTATATGATTTGGATGCTTTACGAAATCTGCCATGTATGGTCTTTTAATGATTATGCTTTCGTACTTTAACTAACCTAGCAAGCCTGCACCTTCTAAAAATTGTGGTCATTTATTTCAATTTGTCAATAGTAGAAGGGACAGTCCAATCAAAAATTTCGTTCTAAATAAGATTTGAATTGAGTATTAAAAAATATAAATGAATCCATTGTTTTTTAATGAAAAACAACGAATTTGTTGTTTGGCATTGAAGAAAGCAACGAATTCGCTGCTTGGTATTGAATTATTTCTTCCCCAAAGAGTGCTAGATGGAATGAGTATATATATATTTTTTTACATGGCTTTTATACACTTTTTTTTCTAATTTTTTTAAAAGTGGGTGTGGTGTGGTATTTTATTTGCTTTTTTTTTTGGGTTGGGGGGGGGGGGGGGGGTGTTGGGGTGTTGTGTAAATGTCTTGTATAATTTTGCGTTACACAAAGCTGTTGGGGTGGAGCTCCCGACCTGAATTTTTTAAGGGATATGAAAAGGGCAATCGTGTAATATTTTTTTAAGGGTTTTCTAATTTATGGGGTTCTCTGTTTTGGGAAGTTCTACATGTTTTGGTGACTCTCAGTTATTATTCTTGTTATGTTCCGTGGACGTAGGCACACTGCTGAACTACGTAAATCCTTGTGTTTTGTGAGATTATGTTGTCTTTGCTATTTCGTTTTTTCACAGAGGGGTGGGTGGAGGTATTTCTTCGCATTCTTTCTCTTCTGTTTCTCTCATATTAAACATATTCCTCTCTCTTTTCTCCCACTTTGAATCCATTCAACTCTTGTCTTAATTGCATTGAAAGAGATGGTAAATTAATCAACAATTTTGATCGAAGAAAAATATCAGATCTCGCTATAAGATTCGTCAAAGCTTCTACTATTCTATCATATTTTGATATATACTATGTGTTGTGCTAAAGCGTGCAATGAATAAAGCGAACTATGAGCAAGAAATTTAAAGCAAAAATAAAATAGAGAAAACAAAACAGAAGACACGATTTACGTGGTTCATCAAGATGCCGACGTCCACAGGCAACGATGTTCAATCCACTATATCAAAACGAGATTTCTACAAACTTCGTTAGAAAACCCTAGTCCCCTGTGACACCCATTCTAATCTCTCTCTCTCTTGCGGCTCTCATTTCTCAGACAAAGAATGAATCCTAAAAAATACCCTAATCAGATCATACGGTCGTTAACGGATCATCAAGAATTCGAGTTGAATTCATGACAACTCTCCAACACTATGTTGACAATCTTTTCTCAAAAACAAATTACATATTTTTTTTTTATAGGTAATTGCATGTTGTATTGTTATAATGGGTTAATCAAGTATAATTATTATCATTTTTTTGTTCTTGCTCCATAAGACTAGTAGTGATGCAGGTGAGTTTGATATTGAAACAATTAAGGGCTTGAAATTACAAAAGACATCTCTACAAGCCCATTGCATAGGGATGGCCGGTAGCTGTAGTGGAGCATCGCAAAATGAAAGAAAAAGCCATACTTGCATTGATATTGAAGACCCATACAAGCTTTATATGAATTCTATCAAAGAGAGACTTGAAAAAGTGCTTCCAACATACAAAGGTTGTAGTATCTATAGAGTCCCTCGATTACTTCGCAATCTAAATGAAAGTGCATATACCCCTCAAATAGTCTCAATTGGACCATATCATCATGGCAAACAAAATTTGCAAGCTATGGAAAAGCTTAAATGGCGGTACACGCACAACTTACTTCATCGAGCATCAGAAGAAGGAGTAAGCTTGGATGATATTGGCAAAGCTATTTGGGGATTGAAAGAAAGAGCTAATAGTTACTATGGAGAGGCCATTGATCTTGAAAACAATAATTTTGTTCAAATAATGCTAGTTGATGGTTGTTTCATACTAGAGTTATTCCTTAAGTACTCGAAATGGGAATTGAGAGACAAATGTGAGCCCTTATTCAATACAGCTTGGATGTTTAATGTTACTATGCGCGACTTGCTATTGTTAGAAAATCAGATTCCGTTTATCGTCCTTGAGTCTTTATATAATCTTCTAGTGGGCGTGTGTCAGATCTTCCGTCCTACTCTCTTGTGCATCTCATCTTCGATTTCTTTGGACCAATTTTGAACATGGAGCAAGAAGTGTTACAAAAGAAGAGCAATCTAAGTAATGGCAAACATTTACTCGATCTTTTGCACAATTGTTACCTTCCCTCGTCACCTAAAACGATGACAACATGCAATGTGAAGTGGGGATCCTTGCGTTGTGCAACAGAGCTCAATCGTGCAGGAATCCATTTTAAGATGGGTAAGAGTAATAATTTATTCGACATGTCGTTTAACCATGGAGTGCTAGAAATCCCACCTTTAATCATTCGAGAATCGACAGAGTGGCTATTTAGAAACTTTATTGCCTTGGAGCAGTGTTCCCATGGTATTACACATCACATTATATCATACACAGCATTCATGGATTTCCTTATCAACTCGACGGAAGACGTCGAATTACTTCAAAAGAGAAGAATTATAAACAACTACTTGGGTGGTGAGGAAGATGTTTCAGTTCTCTTCAGCAATCTCTGCAAAGAAGTGACCATAGAGGACTTTTATTTTACTAAGCTTTGTGAGCAGATGGAAGCATATTACATGACCCGTTGGCACACATGGAAAGCAATCCATTGGCACAAATGGAAAACGATATTGAAGCGTGAATATTTCAATAGTCCATGGGCAGTCCTTAAATTCATTGCTGCTGTTGTACTCCTCATTCTCACATTCATACAGACTTTAATTTCAGTCGGTCCTTATGTTCATCATTAATCTTGGGTTTTATGTCAATTATTCTCTATTAATCCTTATGAAGCATTTACATGTGTCCAAACACTTGTGCACCTTACATGCCCAATAGCAAGAAATCTGATTTTTCTTTCATACCTCAAGATTTCTGCCACAAATCATTAGGATTGGATTACTTCTATAAATAATCTCGAGATTAATTTTTTCCTTGATCTCTATAAAATTTTCAGGTTAATTGATTTCTCTGCTCGTATACACACTATAGTTACTCTTGGAGCTTTTAACTCCCCTCCAACAAGTAGAGTTTTCCAAAAAATTTCTAAGTCATCCAAAACGATTGGGGTAGTGCTCTCTTGCTCTTTTGATCTTACCTCTACAGATTGCTATTTTTAGACCCTCGGTTCATCTTATTATAAGAATAATTATTTCTGACTCCCCCCTCTCACAAACTCTCCCCAAACTCTCTTAACGTGGCATGTGCATGAACCACTCGGGTGCACAACTGCACATATTTATGGGGATGTGCAATTGTGTATCCCAATGAAAAATCTATGATTCATGGGCATGCCACGTCAGGAGAGTTTGTGGGGAGTCAGAAAATCACAACTCTTCTAATAAATGCCAATTTTGAAGATGAGTCATGATTTTCTAACTCCCCCCGACAAACTCTCCCCACGAGGCTGTGCAGTTGTGTATCCCAAGGAAACAAAAGATATAGTTCTATGCACAGCCACGTGGGGAGAGTTTGGGGGCAGTTTGTCCGAGGGGGGAGGCAATTTGTCATTGTTCTTTTGAAAGATATAAGAGTAAGTTTTAAAAATGCTATTGCAGCAGATGCCCCATTTAGTAAAAATACCCTTAGCAGAGGCCAACATAGTAATTTTGGCTTCTTGCATACATCTTACTTTTGCCATTGACCGAACCACCATTTTCAATATATATAGGGTCAGGCTCCAATCAAACCAAAACACTGCCTTAAAGAGGATTCCAATCTAATTTTCTTTATTTCTTCTGGATAAAAGAAAGGAAATCAACAAAACTTTGGTCAAGCCCTTAAAGAGATCAAATTTCCTTGTGTAATTCTATTTGTGTGCTTGAATAGGGTGGCCAGAATATTGCCTTATTGTGAAACCTTTGAAAAAAAAAGTAAAACATATAAAAGAAATATTGTTTTTGATGCATGATATAGAGTGAATGATTGTTTTTTTTTTTTCGAAAAGTAATATAGAGTGAATGATTGTTGTCATACAATGTTGTCGGTATTTAATGAGACTGGGCATAATTTTTTTTTTCTTTCCCCAAACTCCCCCTTTAAGGAAATGAAAGAAGAGGGAATAAGGCTTTAAGAACAGAGAAAATATTATGACTACTTAACACTCCAAGTATAAATGAAACAAATGATTGAGAAAGTCTTAAACTAAAGAGATTCTGTTGGGTTTTGGTAAATACAAAATCATCATCTTTTGTTTCCTAATGTTGATGGGTATTTTGGGTAATACCATTTCATTAGTTTCAGGGAATCTCTAGATGGTAGTTATGATCCATAAAAGGGATTTTCTCTTTTGTATTAAGTATTGAATATTTGTGTGTATTTTTCTTTTTTGTAAAATCTAGAAGTTCAAGGTCATTGAGGGTGATCTTCATATTGTTGTAATGGGTTTGTGACAATAGGAGTGGGATTGAGATTTCTTGTTTGGATTCTTACTGTAGTTGAATGTAGAGATTTGGTGAGTGTTGGAGGTAAGTATAGATTTTCATTCTTATAATTTCTTCCTTGATTAGTGCATTTTGTTGTCGGATTGCCCGTGGATGTGTAATCCCATTGTGGGTGAACTAAGTAAATCTTGTATTATGGTTGCGTTCATTTCTTTACTCTCTTTATTGTTACTTGTATTTTTTTTTTTTTTTTGCAACACATTCTTGGGGTTTAGTTGTTGGCGTTGATTGTTTGGTTGTTAGAGGAGATTAATTTCGATAGTCGATTTCCATGTGTGGCTAGTGATCTAGCCACAACAGATTCCTATTGGAGCATCAAAATTTATAAACTAAAGAAATTCTATTAATTCTGGTCTTAATAATCCTTCCTCAAGTAAAGAATGAGTTAAATATTTGCTATGTTGAAACAAGGATAACCTGACCAAAGTGCTTTAATAAAGATTCTGACTACTTGTTTACTTGGGAAAGCAGATAAGAACTCACTCACAATAACAAAAGACTTGGCTTCTAACAGAGTGGAATAGAAGAACAAAATTTGTTTATCGATCCCAAATCTATGGAATAAGATTTTGTTATTGTCAATGAACTAATTAATCCCTAAAGTTAAAAAACAAAGAAAAAATAATATTGTTTAAAGAGAGGACTGATGAAGGTTAGGTGGGGTCAGCCCAAGGCTTTTAAATATCGTTCTCTATCACCTATATGCTATATCCAAATCCATCTTGCAAAGTGCTCTATATCTCTTATCTGTTTCAAGTAAGTCTCTGTGACTCTCTCCTTCTCTGATATTTTTATAATTAAGTCTCTCTTAAATGAATGAACATGTATTCTAGTGTATGCTTACTATAGAGCAGAGATTTGTTGTTTTGAAAGTTATGTGCTAAGCTGATGAACCGGTGGCACGATACCATGTGTACTGAAAAAATAAAGCACTTAAGTGCTCGTAAATTTTCTCTTAGTAACCTATCACTTTTGCTCATGTAATACACATGGCCGGCGTCATGCCATTGGTTCATGAACTTAGCACATAACTTTCAAAACAGCAAATCTCAGTTCTTTACTATATCGGTCTACCTCCCTCACGTAAATGCTTAATGGAGAAGCTTTTTTTTAGTCACCCATTAATATTTGACACACCTAGTGATTATATGGCCCTGCTTGGTACACTACAAATCATTTGCACTGCAAATGGTTTGTGATGAATGATTTACTATTTATTGGTAAGCATTTGGAAATTTCTTGCGAATCTTTTTTTTGTGATTGGTTGATCTTTGCAATAATTTATTATGATTTTGCAAATGATTTGCACTACTTTTTGTGCCGCAAATCATTTGCCGAAATTTCTTAAGAATCTAGGTGATCCATGCAAAGTTTTTGAAATGCAAATCATTTGTATTGTGTACCAAGCACCAGTAAAATTTATTTCAGAAAATTATTTGCATTCGTAAATGATTTGTAGCATACCAAGCAGGACCTACATATATCAAAAAATTAACTTAATCCATCCATGATAGTTAAATTTGAGCATTGTTCAATGAAAATTCTAAAATATGGGTGTTTTAGAGTCTAGGGGATAACCCCTGTTGTAAATTTTAATTAAATGGAACTTCTATCAAATAAGGACCTATTGTATCTGCATTTCCTTAAATTTACCTTTATACAGTCTTTTTCATAGTTCTCCTCTCTGCTGAGTGCATAGTTTCCTCCACTCTCGGGTGTGTCATACCTCTCTTGTATTCATAGCTCTCCTCCTCGTTAACAGATCGGTCTTTTGTAGTAGTTGGTTGGTTAACATGGTATTAGAATGCTAGGTTCGTATAAGTCATGGATTCCATTCTTTCCACCCTTATGGGTGAGGGGGAGAATTGAGTTTATGTATGTGATCATACCCCAGTTTAGCCCCTTTACCCTCTTATATTCATAGTTCTCCCCATCTCTAACATATTAGTCTTTTGGAGTAGTTGGTTGGCTAGCAATGAATAGGACATAAAATAAAATGAAAAACTAAGTAATTATTAGTACATGAAGATCATATTTGATAATTAAAAAAAAAATCCATTATATTTTAGGGATTATCACCTATGTAATCTAAATATTTAAAAAATGCATATGACATGATAATTTCCACATCTTGCAAGCCCTGTTTTGTACTTTCCCCTCAAAACATTGTCTTAATTTTGACATATATTAGGTACTTGGATTTATCGGTCAGGAAATCACTAATTCTTATTTATTTATAAAAGAACACCAAACCTAGTTTACTCGGCCAAACTTGGTTGGCTTTGCCGAGTTCACATCAACTTGGTCTATATTTTCATATACCCAATGAATCATCTTGAACCTTTGAAGAGCCAATGTTATATGCAATCACATTAACTATCTCGCCTAGTTGCCTCCAAGATCAAGATGAGTCATCTAGGTTGCAGATGACTTTTAAAACTGTATCTTTCATTAATTTAGGGAGACAATTTGATATGTAGTAAGGTTGATACTTGGTAATGATGCAGGTAAGTTTGATCAAAATGACTAATTGGTTGAAATTACGAAGATAATTCTAAAGGACCAACACGAACAACATAGGGATGGCTAGTGGCTATAGTGCAACAAAACAAAATGAAATAGGAGACTATACTGCAATTGACATTGATGAAGATCCAAAAGAGTGGTCTATGGTTTCTATCAAAGAGAAGCTCGACAAACTGTCTCCACCAACACACTCAGAACATTGTATCTACAGGGTTCCCGAGAGTATTCGCAAAGTAAATGAAGATGCCTATACCCCTCAAAGACTCTCAATTGGACCATTACATCATGACAAACCAAATCTGAAAGCTATGGAAGAGCATAAATGACGGTACATGAATGACCTACTTTGTCGATCACAAGGAGTAAGTTTGGATGATTGCGGCAAAGCCATTTTGGCATTGAAAGAAAAAGCTATAAATTGCTATGCGGAGACCATTGAACTTGATCAAAACAATCATTTTGTAGAAATGATGCTACTTGATGGTTGTTTTATAATAGAATTCTTCTTAAAGTACTCAAACAAGGTATCGAGAGACAAAGACGATCCCATATTTAATGTAGCTTGGATGCTCATTCCTCTCGTACATGATTTGCTAATTCTTGAAAACCAACTTCCATTTATTGTCCTCGAGTCTTTATATGTTCTTTTAGTTGGGGGTATGCCAGTTCGGCCCTTTGACTCCTTTGTTGAACTTACCTGGGATTTCTTTTGTTCGTTTTTCGAAATTAATAAAGAGGGGTTAAGAGAGAAGTACAATCTACGTGGGAGTGGAAACCATTTACTCCATCTCTTCTACCATTGCTACCTCCCATTGTCACTTGAAATTGCTGATGGGAATTGGCATTTCTTACAATGTGCGACAGAGTTGAGACAAGGGGGAATCACTTTTACGAAGGGAGTATCTGACAACTTATTCAACGTTAAGTTTAACCCTGAAAATGGAGTTCTTGAAATCCCACCTTTACACATTGAAGATGGTACCGAGTGGATCTTTAGAAACCTCATTGCTTTGGAGCAGAGTTCCCCAAGAATTACCGATTTCTTATCATCTTATGCTACCTTCATGGATATGCTCATCAACTCCAAACAAGACGTAGAGTTACTTGAACGAGAAAGAATCATAAATCACTGGTTAGGAAACGAGGAAGAAGTTTCAGTTCTCTTCAACAAAATCGGTAAGGGACTTGTTCTAAGAAAGTTCTATTTCAGTAGGCTTTGCAAGAAGATTGATAAATATTATAATACAACTTGGCACAAAAGGAAGGCAACCTTGAAGCGTGACTATGTCAACAGTCCATGGGCATACTTTTCATTCGGTGCTGCCATTGCTCTCCTCCTTCTAACTATCTTACAGACTGTTTTTTCAATCCTTTCTTATGTTCATGCATGATAAGTCCAAGGGTTGAGACCCATGCTTGTACTTTCAATTATCTTTATATGATAAATAATTATATCATTTCTTGTTCTTTTCATATACATATATAATATTTACTATTCTAATGAGAGAACGCAGGGTGGACGTGGTTTGACATGCCAAATTTTGGAACTCACAAATGCCCCCACTTTTACATTTAAACTTAATAAAGTCAGTGTTATTTTGGTCAAAACCCAAGAAAACTGCAGCCCACGCCCCCACGAATAGTTTTCAAAGGAGTCGTGATACTCTGATTGACTTACCCATGTGGCATACTCAATCGATTCCCCTGACGTGACATGTTTGGGAACCGTAGATCTACTCTCCTTGGGATACAGAACTGCACTTTTTATGGGGGAGTGCAGTTCTGTATCCCAAGGAGAGTAGATCTACGGTTCCCAAACATGTCACATCAGGGGTGTCAATTGAGTATGCCACGTGGGTAAGTCAGATTATCACAATTCCTTTCAAAATTCCAAAAATAATTTTTTTACTAGCGAATTGAAGTGAGGAAAAGCATTGCAAAGAGTCCATTAACGGCCAAGATCTCTAAGTAGGAGTGTCAATGGGTCGGTTCCAGTTCGGCTCGGTTCCTAAGCAACCTTAAACCGCGAATCATTTATTTTATCGGTTTGGTTCCAATTTAAAATTATTTGGAACTGGAACCAGAATTAATAAAACCCACGGTTACCCATTGGTTCAGTTCCATCCACACGACTTTGATTGGAAAATTCATTTATTTGTTTAAGATTTCATATAAAATCTCCTAAAAAAATATGAGATTAGAATTTTCAAGTATACTCACTAATGGTCCCGATTACACATTTTGATTGTAATATTGCTAATAAAAACATGGTTACTTATTATCTTTTTACATGTGTTTTCGCTTGATTCTATCTGGTAGAAGATATAATTTCCCTTACTATGACAAGCTTCTAAGGATTTTGTTAGCATACATACTGCCACTACAATGCCCAATAACACCATGCAATGGACAAATCAAACACACACACACACACAAAACCCCCTTAATCTTTTTAATAATAAACACCATCTTTCCTAAAGAAATTCATTAAGATTATGTGAAAATCAGCCATGTTTCTAACCAACCAACAAGAAAATTACTCTTCAAAATCATCAAAAGTTCTCAAAATTAACTCCAATACTTTCCAAAAAGAAAAAAGATCAAATCCTAAGCAATCCTTTTTTCATTTCAAACACATACATGCTCATGAACCAAAACATCAACAAAATTATATGATAAAGAAACCTTATAGTTCTACCACTCACAAGATCCATATCCACAAAAAATAGATCAGACAGAATAATACCTTGTTTCTACACAAATTATACAGACATAAATTGAAATTTCAAACAACAAACAAAACATCACCAAATAATTAGCACACATCTTGAGGTGGCTAGCAAAATTTGGTAATAGAGGCTCTCTTATTTTATGACAACTTGGGAACAATTGTATGATAGAGAATACCATTTACTTATTGATTTAATTGGGAGTCCACCAGATCAAAAAAAATATATTGATAAATTGTGTACCATCGAAGAAAAAGAAAGGAAACAAACTAAAAAAATAGTGGAAAACAAGAAAAATGTCAAATTCCTATATATAACTCGAAACTAAAATAAAATCTTGATAACTACAAAACTAGTGATCTTCTCCTCTTTAACAATTAAACATGTAAACAAATAACAAAGGATCAAGGAAAAGTCAAATTCCAATCAAGACTTTTGGGTTCATCAAATAAAAATAAATTTATAAATACCTATATTTACTTGATATTTTATAGATCTAGTGTTATAATTTCATTCTCATCATCAGGATCTTTTTGAACAATGGAACCACAATCCTCATTCAGATGGATTTCATTAATAGCCTTAAGCACAATTTTAAATGCATAGTTGTCTTTAACAATCCCTTTGTTAACACAAAATAACATATAGAAAAAATCATAATTTATAAGTAATTTAATAATGTAGCAAATTGATTCACAAATAAATTAAAATTTTACCTTCTAGCTTTTTTTCTAATCCAATCTTGCGCACATATCAATGCTTCAACAGTCTTTGGATGTATAGTAGATCGATATCGATCAATTACTCTCCCACAAGTACTGTTGATTCTGAAGCAACGGTTGATGCAAGAATCGCTAAGATATCACGTGTCATTTTTCTCATAACAGAACATTTAGGTGCATTATACTACCACCAACCTAAGATGTTAAATGTCTCATCATCCAAATATTTTTCATTTTTTATTAGGTACGTAGCTTCTTCCAAATAAGACTCCAAATCTATCTTCACTTGAATATTTTTTGAACTCTCTTCAAGGTATGTTTCAAAACTCTTTAACTTTGACACGGTGGTATTACGTGAAGTCATACTACTAATTTCATTGGTATCATAACTCTAAGTCTCCCACATACCAATGTACAATAAAAAGAGGAAAATAAAACAAGGAAAATGCTATAGTAACATTGAAATTGACATCATTTAACACATTGCTCACTTGGATGTGTGTACAGAACCATAGATGTTTTTCATCAAGATACGAGTGAGAATCATCTATGGTTCTAGGCATACCAATGTGTGAAAGGATGTCCATTTCAATGTTGCTCCATCATGACTCATAAAACAAAAGGGAGAGAAGTCTAGTAACTAGTAATTGGCAAAACACTAAGCCAACTAAGTTTGTTTGGTCTTCTTGTTCAAAATTGTTGTGGGAGAGGAAGTCTTGCTTATCTCTCATACATCAATATTTAGAATCGTGATAATCTGCCTACTCCATGTGGCAAACTCAATCAACTACCCTGACGTGATAATTTCGAGAATCGTAGATCTGCACTCCTCGAGATACACAGTTCTGAGGAACGCAGATCTACAGTTCCCGAACTTGTCACGTCAAGTAGTCGATTGAGTTTGCCACGTGGGGTAGTCAGATTTTCACGACTCCAATATTTGTGCCACAAATCATTATGAATCAAGATTTTGTGACACTGATACCTACATTCTAACACTCATGAATAATTAATGCAATAGTCAAATCTATTCATGGAGATATTGGCAGAAATCCTTTGGTTTAATTCACTTATTTGGTTCTCCATATTGGCACAACCCAGCATCTCAGCCTGAATTGTGGGACTCAGAGAAGTGATAAGGTTCAAAACTCCCACAATTCATGTTACAATAGTGGAGAGATGTTGAAGGATAAAGGGGTATCTATGGCAACAACTTCAACCCAAAATGGTAGTTTGACTAGGTAAGGAAATCTCAACAAATTGATTGAGCAAATCTTGGATTCTAAACAGAGAATATCTTGGATCATATCTATGGCAACAACTTCAACCTGAAATGGTAGCTTGACTAGCTAAGGAAATCTCAACAAATTGATTGGGCAAATCTTGGATTCTAAACAAGAGCATATCTTGGGATATTCTCTAAGAGCATATCTTGGATCATATCTCAGATTTTATGCTACCAGCTATACAGTATTCAATGTAATTTTCTTATCTTAGTATTTGTGTTTAAATAGAGGATGTGGTGTTGTTCTCTGTAGTAGTGTGAATCAAGAAATGAAAAAGAGTTTTGTCTCTAGCTGTGTTCATGAATAACTAAGGCAGATTTACTCCTTTTTTCAAGTTTTTATCTTGGTATCAGAGTCACTGTGAACACTGCACAACCCAGCATCTCAATTAGCTCAAATAGCCTCCAAATAACCATGATTTCACTCTCACTCAACGTTGGAAATTTTATTACTCTCAAACTCAGCCTCACAAATTATCCATTGTGGCGTGAACAAGCATTGGCCCTTGCAGAAAGCCAAAAATTGCTCGGTCACCTTACTAATGAAGATCTTGCCCCACCTAAATACACTATATCAGATTCCAATAATACCCCAAATGCAAAAATTTATGTACCAAGAATAACAGAAGCATACATTGCATGGCGAAAAGCAGATCGTCTTCTTCGAGGGTGGATAATTGGAACACTCTTCGAAGAAACACTTGGCCTCGTCGTGGGGTTAGATACAACAAATGTTGTATGGGAAGCACTGAAAAATGCCTACGCAGAAGGTTCACAAGAACGAGAATTCACACTCAAGCAACAAGTAACATATCTTCGGAAAGAAGATGACAAAACCATTGGAGAACATATTCAAACCTTCAAAGGCCTATGTGACAATCTTGCAGCAATTAGGAAACCAGTTCCAGACAAAGAAAAGGTATTTTGTCTTCTTACTAGTTTTGGTCCTCAATATGAAACTTTTACTACAACCATGCTCAAACCACCAAGACTATCATACTCTAAGCTTGTCTCACAACTTCAAAGCCTTGGACGAAGTTGGTTCTCAAACCATGCAAATGCCACCCACGCACTCACCCCTCAAATTGCCTTCTACGGACAACATCAACAAAGATATCAATAATTCTCCACAGGATATCAAGGCAGCAAACGAAAATTCACTTCAACAGGAAGAGGATTTCAGGCACAGCAACCGAAGTACCAAAATCGTGGCTACTCCCATAGCCCAACGTCGAACATTCAACAAAGACGACCTCCCCCACCTGGAGAGCGACATATGACGACTACTGATGAGGTCCCAATAATTTGACTTTGGGACCGTAATTTCTCGGATTCTATCACATTTTAAATGTTAGTTCCCATAAATAATTACAAAATTAAATTATTTATCTAAATTAATAGAGCTAATGAGATATTATTGCTAATTGCAGATAAATAAAGCGCACGTGGAAGTTATCAAATCACCAAACAAAGACGGTTACAATGTGCGAGCAAAAAGGAAGCATCCAACAAAATCTCGATGAATTCGGCCGCCACGTCATTGCGCGAGGATTAGGCCTTGGTGCTCCGCGGTGATTTTGAGGAATTTTTCCTCGAGATTTGTACAAGATGTTCCAGACACTTCGGTGGTTGTATTTGAATGGTTCTTTCGAAGCGAATCATCCGAAAAATCAACCCAATGACCTGATTATGAATGCTATAAATTGGAGGGTTGATTTCAGATAAAGGGCCCTTCTCTTCTTCTGTAGTTTTTAATTTTCTCTTGGTAATTCTCTGTAGTTTTCTTCTTTGAGAGAGCTTTTGATTTTAGTGAGAACAACAAGAGGGATTTCATCATTTAATTCTTATTGTAACTCCTTTGGAGAACCATTCAAGAAGGAATCAAGTTGCATATCTATTTTACATCATCTTCTTCATCTGTCATTTTCTGTATTTTCTTATTTCTGCAACTATGAACCCTGCAATGAGTGGCTAGACTCTCCTTAGAGAGGTCAAGAATGCCAGAGCAGATTCATCCCTCTAATGTAGTTTTAATTTCTTACTTTGCTTACATGTTAATTATTCTGGAAACTCTCCTTTGATTAAGGTAATCTAGCTTATATTTCTGATTCAACTTTGATAGCCATTACTCAGATAAGTTCAAGAACGGCTATGCTCTGTGAAGATTCGGAATATAAGTTAGACAATCTCAATCAGATTAGGATTTTCATGAATAACTTTTAGTTGCTTTCGTTAATTTAATTTCTCCTTCTTCCGATCCATGAGCAACGACTTGCTCCATGGATTGAGTTATTTTTGGAATTAATCTACATTATGGATGATTTGCAAAGGTTTGATTGACTTCTCAAAGCCCTCTCTATCTGATTTTCAATCTCTATTTTCTGTTTTGATTTCAAATTACAAGTTGATTTCCATTTTAGTTTCTGCTACAACTCTGTTTTGTTTTTAAAACTAATCTGTTTTTGTTTTCAAACTCTGTTTTGTTTTTAATCTGAATGAACTTTTTGAATCCCAACTGTCCCTGTGGAACGAATTCGACTTATCCAAAGTCCATTTCTTAATCTCTATCTCTGCATTTCTACATCAAAGTTTTACAATTGACCACCTGCCGAAAGAGACCTCTATCGTGAAGGGTTGATTGATGTTATTGGCAATGTAAAATCCGAACATATTTGTAATAGTTGCCAATTAGGGAAGCTTAGTAGATTACCTTTTTCTTTCTCTAAACATTTAGGGCCTGTTTGGATACCAGGAGCAGAACTACTCTTCCAAAGAACAGGAGCTGAAGTACTCTATGGAGGAGCTGGAAAAGTAATTCTGTGTAGAAAGGGCGTTTGGCAATCAATTCTGTGAAGTACTGGCAGAAGTACTTTTGTGCTGGAAGTCTGTTTGGGAACCATACTGACTTTTCATGACTTCTAGAAAAAAGATCAGAATACCCTTATATTATACCAGTTACTGTTTTTTATCTTTTAGTGTCATAATATGCCTTCAAACTATATTGTTTTTGACATTTTAACTATAAATATTAATATAATAAATATTAATATAATATAATATAATATTTTAAATATTAAATATTAATATAATATGTTTAAATCCATTATACTCAAAATTTTAAAAAAAATTTGACAGACTGTTTTTGACATAGTATGACATAATATTAAAAAAAAATTGACAGACTGTCTTTTAGTGTCATAATATGCCTTCAAACTATATTGTTTTTGACATTTTAACTATAAATATTAATATAATATAATATAATATTTAAATATTAAATATTAATATAATGTGTTTAACTATAAATATTAATATAATATAATATAATAAATACTAATATAATATAATATAATATTTTAAATATTAAATATTAATATAATGTGTTTAAATCCATTATACTAAAAAAAAAAACAAAATTTAATATTAATAAATGTTTCTTTCATTTGATTTAAGGGCAAATGAATTAGGAATATTTTCATAGAAAATTAATAAAGTTAAGGGTATTTTGGTAAAATGAACCATTAGATTTTGACTCCCCGCAAGATGAGTTTTGAGAAATAGGTTTTCTCGACTTCTTCACAAAGAGTAATTTCTTGCTCTTGCGCGGAGTAACTCTTTGAAGGAGTTGTTCATCAAAACGCATCCAAACGACTTCTAACTCCCCGTAAGAGTCAAAAGTAGCCAAGGAGTCCTATCCAAACGCCTACTTAAGTTCTAGCATTTTTGAAAAAATTCATTGTGATTTGTGGGGACCTGCTCCTATTTTATCTATTGGAAAACTTAGATATTATGCATGTTTAGTTGATGATTTTTCTAAGTATACTTGGATCATTCCCTTACAACATAAATCTGATTTTGTAAATGCTTATTTAGCCTTTGAACAATATGTCAATAGACAATTTAACAAAAAGATTAAGGTTTTTCACTCGGATGGATGAGGAGAATTCATAAACTCCAAGTCATCTTCACACTTCCTCTCCACTGGAATTATACATCAAGTATCATGTCCATACACTCCAGAGCAAACATGTATGGTTGAAAGGCGGCATAGGATTGTAGACACCCAATTTGAACGGGCCCCCACTCGAAAGGGCCCAAAAATATAGATTTTTTAATAAAAATTGCCAACGGGCCTCAAAGTCCCAAATCAATCGAAATATGGCATTTTGATCGAATCGAGGCCCTTGAGACCTTCTAATGGTTTAGTGGGCCCATCAAAGAGATTTAACCTACCTTACACCTTCCCAACCTTCATCGCTCCACTCCCAAACCCAAAAAATACCCGATTTTCAATAAAACTTGTCAACGGGCCTAAAAAGCCCGACTTGCCAACACGTGGCATTTTTGGATCAAACCAATATTTTCAAAAACTCAAAAAAATAAATAAAATAAAAAAATGAGACTTTGGACACCTATTATTTCCTCTACCTTCACCGCTCTATCGTTGAAACCAAAAATACTCTAAGTCCATCTACGGCCCACTAA
>NW_028237132.1:0-52500 GCF_017979445.1 Akebia trifoliata | reverse complement strand
TCATTAAACCCAATCCAAAATATGCCTTGACTTCTTCCACATACTCAGCCAGTATCCTTCGTGAACCTCACAACATACAAGCTGCTCTAGCTCATCCGGGGTGGAAAACAACAATGGATGAAAAACTTGAAGCCTTGCATAAATGGGTACTCAAACCAAAACTCAAACCCGATGGTTCTTTAGATCGCCTTAAAGCTCGTGTTGTAGCAAAAGGGTATCATCAAGTGGATGGTCTGGACTACACCGAAACCTTCTCTCCAGTCATCAAACTTGGAACCATTCGAATGGTCATCACTATAGCTCTTGTTAAAAAATGGCCCATACGTCAGCTTGACGTAAAAAATGCATTTCTTCATGGTTTAATTTCAGAAGACATATACATGGAACAACCTATAGGAATGGCTGATCCTGAACATCCAAAACACGTGTACAAACTTCAAAAGGCTCTCTATGGTCTCAAACAAGCACCTTGTGCTTGGTTTGATCGGTTTAGTGTCTTTCTTCTTAAATATGGATTTTTTTGTAGCCTAGCTGACCCATCTTTGTTTATTTTTCATTCTAACCTTGGATCATTAATTCTCCTCATTTATGTAGATGATATACTCTTCTAAGGTTCCTCCACAGCTCTAGTATCAACCTTCATTCAACTCCTGAGCACTGAATTCGCGATGAAAGACTTGGGTCAAATTCATCACGTCCTTGGCATCGAGATCTCTCAAACAACAGATGGTCTTCACCTGTCCCAATCTCACTATGCTCTTACCATCCTTGAGAGAGCTAACATGGTCGATTACAAGCTTATGAGCACATCTCTTGATGCCAAAACCAAGACCTCATTAGATAATGTCTTGCTAGAAGATCTGAATTATTTCAGAGGATTTGTTGGTGCTTTACAGTACCTAACTCTCACGAGACCAGATCTTTCATACAGTGTGAACTATGCATCACAATTCATGCATACTCCCACTGTTGTACATTTAAAAATGGTTTTGAGGATCTTAAGATTTGTCAAAGGCACAATTGACATAGGTTTGCATCTTACTTCCAATACCAAACTTGATCTGTGTGCTTTCTCTGCATTCTGATGCAGATTGGGTGGGATGTCCCACCACAAGGCGATCTACCACCGGATACTGTACGTTTCTTGGAGGAAATCTCATCTCTTGGTGTGCAAAAAAACAACATACAATCTCTCGATCGAGTACCGAAGCGGAATATCGAGCCATGGCCAATACAGCAGCTGAACTCACATGGATGTCATTTATCCTTAAAGATCTTCACATTCCATTGGCATCTACACCAACTCTTTACTGCAACAACAAAAGTGCTCTTCACATGACAATAAACGTGGTGTTTCATGCTCGTAGCAAACACATCGAGTTGGATTACCATTTTGTACGTGAACGAGTTGCACTTGGACTTCTCATCACTCAACATATCTCCACTACAAAGCAAGTAGCAGACATCTTCACCAAACCCATGTCAAAGGCTGCACTCAATAACTTTCGAATCAAACTCTGCCTTCAGCCCCAACACAGTTTGAGGGAGGGTATTGGCACAACCCAACATCTCAGCCTGAATTATGGGACTCAGAGAAGTGATAAGGTTCAAAACTCCCACAATTCATACTACAATAGTGGAGAGATGTTGAAGGATGAAGGGGTATCAATGGCAACAACTTCAACCCAAAATGGTAGTTTGACTAGGTAAGGAAATCTCAACAAATTGGTTTAGCAAATCTTGGATTCTAAATAGAGAATATCTTGGGATATTCTCTAAGAGCATATCTTGGATCATATCTATAGCAACAACTTCAACCCGAAATGGTAGCTTGACTAGCTAAGGAAATCTCAACAAATTGATTGAGCAAATCTTGGATTCTAAACAAGAGCATATCTTGGGATATTCTCTAAGAGCATATCTTAGATCATATCTCAGATTTTATCCTACCAGCTATACAATATTCAATGTAATTTTCTTATCTTAGTCTTTGTGTTTAAATAGAGGATGTAGTGTTGTTCTCTGTAGTAGTGTGAATCAAAAAATGAAAAAGAGTTTTGTCTCTAGCTGTGTTCACGAATAACTAAGGCAGATTTACTCATTTTTTCTAAGTTTTTATCTCTCCAACATGCCTTTTAGCAAGTTGTTGATATCTATAATTATCAGGATGATACACCTTTGATTCCTTTGTACAATCCCAGTTCCAATAATCTTTTAGATGTCTCTTTATGTTTTTTTCTTCCCAATTGTTATCTCCTCACGCACTGCAATTTGTGGGCTTATGAGAGTGCTACAGTTTGTTTGGGTTTGAGATTCTTTGCCCCAACCCAAGGCCAGCCCCAAGTTGCGTCGGGCCATCAGACTCAAATAGGGCCCACCCAAGTTGCACTCTGATCCCACGTTTTATACATGCTCAGAAGCAAAAGCAGGACAGCTGGACAGGGAACAGATGAATATGTTTTTGCAGGGGCTACTCACTGTTTTTCCATTCAAAATTTTGGAATACTTAAGTAAAGACTTTTCACATTATGAGTGTGAGATCAGAATTTCTCAGTCTTGAGTAGGGCTGGCAATCGGTTAGTAATCATATATCCGTATTCATATCCAATTTTATTAGCGATACCTATATCCAACTATTTATCATACTATTTAAAGAATATCTGTTTCATACCCAAATTTCAAACAAATAAATATACCTCATTGTGAGGAGGACGAAGATATCTTAATTTTAGGATGAATCATGATGAATGCACATGGTTGGGTACACGGCTGATGTGGCAAGGGCACAGAATCATACATCATGTCCTTGTGACTTTTTAGCTATGAAGTGAACTCCATTTTAAATCTTACCTCGTCAACTATTGTGACTTTTCCCCATATATATGGTCCCATTCAACACCAAACATTTTGGCCAATCATTTTTGTCCTACATGGGTTATAAGTTTTGGAATGGGCTGATTTTTGGTGAGGATGATCTCTACGGTGAGGAGATCATCCTCACCAAAAATCAGCCCATTCCAAAACTTCTAGTCCCATGTTTACAAGTTGAAAAATTGTGGACCGTCCATTTTTTGTAAACCATTTTTGATGGGGTTAAAAGTTTTGGAATGGGCTGATTTTTGGTGATGATGATCTCCTCACCGTAGAGATCATCCTCACCAAAAATCAGTCAATTCCAAAACTTCTAACCTATGTTTTGAAAAATGTTTTGCCAAAATGTTTGGTGCCGAACATTTCCCCATATATATATATGGATTAGGATCCGTATACACATAAAGCTACTCATAAAGCTACAACGCATTTTGTCTTATATGGGCAAAAATGTTTGGAATAAGCTGATTTTTTGTGAGGATGATCTCTATGGTGAGGAGATCATCCTTGCCGAAAATCAGCCCATTATGAAACTTCTAGCCCCATGTTTACACGTTGAAAAATTTTAGACCGTCCAATTTTTATAAATCACTTTTGATGGGGTTAGAAGTTTTGGAATGTAATGATTTTTTTCAAGGATGATCCCCTCACCACAGAGATCATCCTCACAAAAAATCAGCCCATTCCGAATCTTTTTAACCATATAAGACAAACACGTTGTAGCTTTATGAGTAGCTTTACGTGTCTACGGAACCCCACCCTATATATATATCTATATATATATATATATATATATATATATATATATATATATATATATATATATATTGTAGGAGGTCTCTTAAATAAGGAAAAGAAAAGAATAATCCACCTAATAAAGAAGGTGATCAAAACTTTAATCAAGGAATTGTAACTGTCAAATAAATGGAAGCGGGTCTCCTACAACGTAACAATCATGTAGAAGTGGCCATCAATTTTCAAGGACTTGGATCAGTGAAAAAAATGTTTTTGAGTTTTTTTTTTCGAAATCAAATCTAAATCATGATCAATAGATGGTTGAGATGTTTTATTTTTTTATTTTAAGCATAGATCTCTCTCTCTCATCTATGGAGTGAGTGCTACGGAAAGCTACATCACAGAGAATCTACTTCCCAAATAAACCATCATCAAAATATGATAATTCTCCCATTAATTAAGGGAGTCAAAAAAAATAAGTTTCCACTATTTAGGAAAACTCTATTTTGAGTTTTGGCAAAACGTGTACATCTTCCCATCAATGATTCAATATACATGTTAAATTAGCCTTAAATAAATGTCATTTAATGCCTAAAAAATAGCGCTAGATTGATATAAGATATACGTCGATCAATGTCTCGTGATATAATCTCAAATCTTCCTAAGATCAATCATCAATATTTATGTATTTAGAAACCTATGTTTGATACGATTTGTTTTGCCCGTATCTAATTATCATTGTAAGTTACCTTTGAAGAGTAAAATATGGAATTAATCTGATGAGCCATAATTGTCTCCCACTAACACTTTCGTACCTAGACAAGTGATGCATTTCGTCGAAATGCACAGACGATGTGTTTCATTAGCTGGGTGGAGCATGACAAATATTCCCCTCGACAGGAATTAATCCTATCCAAGGATAAGGATATCAAGAAGTATGACAACTAGAAGACGTAATTGACAACGAAAATCCATGCATCAGATAGAGATGAATCATTGTGATCATGGAGAAGATATCTACTCACATATCTTTACCATTTAATAGGTGAGCTTTGTATAAAACATCCCATCAAAGATCTAATAAATCCACTCTTTATTGTTATAAGCTTCAATCATAGAAATCGATTTATGGTTATAGACTTTATGGTCAATGCTCGTAAAGTTTCACTAATCAAAGTTGATAATCCATGTTAAAGTGACCCATGTACGAGAATGAAAAAAAAAAAGTTCAATAAAAATGACAAGTCCCTCATGGGGGGGGGGGGGGGGGGTTTCTTCAAAGAGGATATCCGTCTACTTTGCTTTATTCTCTTGGATAAAAAGAGAAAAAAAGAAATCAACAACAAAGCTATTAAAGAGAAAACTCTTACTGAAACAAAATAGGACATAAAGAGGAGAAAAAGACACCCTTCACCCCATCGTTCCTCCTATTTTATTTTTTCTACAATCTACAAAACATAGAAAAGGTGAAATAATGAAAAAAAGAACAGGAACAAAATCCAACTTTCTTTTATTTTGGTGGCACAAACTTTATTTCAATTATTTGTTTTTATGTAACAGTGCCCAAAGATGGTGATAGATCGATCCGACCGGATTTGTAGTAAAATCTGTTCAATTATTGAACCACTGATTATTGTGAATTTCATCTTATTTTATTTTGTCAATTTGTGAAATATATTTAAATGTAATGTAGAAAAAAAAAAGTTTACATAAGTTTGCTTTCTTTTAATAAATGAGAACTCGTTCAACCAAATTGAAATGAGGCCATGGTTTTAAAACTAGGTTTCACATCTCTTCCATGCTAGATACCGAGTCATTTTGGACAAGTTTTCTAATATGTTTGAGACGTTTAGACAAAAAATTTGAAAAATGAATGTGGGATTTTAAATCTCTTTTGAAAAATTGCCTTGTTTGTCCGTCTAATCCATATCTAATACCGAGATGACTCAAGCAATACGTCATGGTCTCAGACGAGTTTTGAAACCATGAATTGGGCTGGACCATAGGTTGATCGATCTTACAAATTTTCTATCCAATCATCGGTTCTGTTATTTAAAATATTGATGTGTAAATTTCTCTAATTTTTTTTTTGTTTTATTTGAGCCCACTATAAGCCTAAGCAGCAATCTGAAAAGATTTTAATCAAACTAATAGGTGGCATGAGCAATTCCACATGTATCAAAAAAATAGTATTGAATTATTTTATAACTATTTTAAAAAATTATTTCAAATAAATAACCTGAATTTTTATAATATTTTATTATTTAATATATTATAGGAATCTTTTTGTAATTTGCAATTTTCAGGTAATTGTAAAGATATTTTAATAAAGTATATTTTGATGATCTAAGAAATCTAATGTTATAGGTTCGTGGGATTGTAATTTTATATTGTAAAGATTTTTATAATTTTAAAATATTAATGAATTTCGTTTTGAAGATGACATAATAAAAAATTATTTATGTAATTTTAAAAAAATTAATTAACATGATTATAAAGTTGTGGGTCGAAAATGACCTTCATAATGCTAAATTTAAATTTAAATCCAAGGGCATTTTTCGTCTTCCAAATTTGGCATTAACGAACACCTATTTGGCCTTCTCTAATTATAGTAGTAAAGATAATAACTAATCATTATGTCATTTAATAAATATCTGATTTTGTCTAGTTAGTGATGGCCAGGCTATTTGAACTTGGGCTTGCTGCAACCCCCCTTAGAACACATTTTGGGTGGGATTAATAGAGGTAAGTGGGTCCATATGAATTTATGGGTTCATGGATATAATCTATATGGGCCTAGTTATTGTTAGGCCAATATAAGAAATGGGCAAGGCCTAAGCATATAAATTCATGCCTCTGTGCTGGGGTTCTGACTGTGTATAATTGGGTCTGTCATGATCTGGCCCACACACCTATTCAACGGTTTGGAAGCATATTTCATCATCATCATCATCGAGTGGAATCACACATAATCTAAATCGAACACATGGAACCTCAATATACGAATATTATATTATCACTCTTGAGATTCATATAAGAGACGATTCAAAATTGGCTAGTCGATAATTCGAGCGACAAACCAATTCCTTGTAAATTCTCTCTCTATTTTATTGTATGCGACCAATCAAACTTGTTTAGGTAAATCTCGAGGAATAGATAGCTGCCGGGAATTACCCTTGTTCCCTCAAAGTTCTCCTTGATTCTTTGTTATTAATGATGATAGTTGATACACTTCACGAGTCCGGAGAAGCCAACATATCTCCTATGACAATCAAGTTAGTCAATATTTTTGACTCAAGATCCAATAACATGTCCCATTACTCTAATAAAGGTTAGGTGTCTACATGGCACATTTTTGTTGGAGTTTGAAAAATCTAGGGCTCTTAACCAAGTTGTACACGCATCCCAATGTATTTGAACTCCAACAAAAATGTTCCATGTAGACACTTAACGTTGTTATAGGAATGTGACAATGTTCTGGATTGTCACTCTATGTCTATGAATTATATCAAAATTACGGTTAGAATCACGTATCATTTTCATCTTGGGGAAATTTAAAAAAAAAAAAAAAAAAACCTAAATTAAATAGTACTTTTAATAAAGATATGATTTTTTCAAAATTACAAAAACAAACCTGGAACGACTATTGAAGAGACATTTTTTGGCAAAACCAACTCTATTGAATGGTAGATTTTGGCAAGATTAGGTTTTTCTAAAACCTTAACTCAGACAAGATTTAAAACCATGACTTGTTCTTGTTCACGAACAAGTCGAGACTTCAAAACAAATTTTAGGATTTTCTGAGAGGGCAGTACGTGTGGCCATGGGATTAGTCCTATCCGAAGGGTGAGGATACCCGCAATATAAAAATAAAATAAAAAATAGTAAGACTGAAGACCTAGGTTTTAAAACTCATGTTGACATCTCGACTTGTCCATGAACGATATCGAGTAATGGCTTTAAATCTTGTCCGAGTCAAGGTTTTTGAAAAACTTGAAAAACCTACACTTGAAAACATACCATTCAAGAATAGGTTTTCCAAGTTTTGCCAAAAAGTGACTCTTCAATAGCCGCTCTAAGTTTGTTTTTGTAATTTTGAAAAATTCGTATCTTTCTGTAAATATTAATTTTTAATTTAGATTAAAAAAAAAAAAACAAAAAATCCCCTTTCATCTTTTGTCCTATTTAGAGATTTCTAAATCCCAGACCCTACTACATTGCATACTGACTATATTACTTGAAGAGATGCCCAAATAAGTCAATTTTCAAACATACCCTACGTAGTGAACACCACGCACTCGAAGGATGTGCTCGCCATTGGTTCAATATAGAGTAATCAATTATAGAAAGAAATAAATCAATTTCTATCCAACTTCCAAAGATCAAAACATAAAGTGTTTGTGATTTCTCTCTAATGTAATTACCATACATTCAATTGAAGGGAAGGGGGAGAGTAGTAAGGAAGATAAAATCAAATCATACAAGAGAAGTTGATTGTACATTATGGGAATCTAATCCCTTAAAGCTTGACTAATAATAGATTGTATATTTAGGAAATGTAACCCCTTGATGCAAAAAATGTTGCTCCTTCACGAGGTCTCCAACCAATATTTTCAAGCATAGGATCTGAAGCATCGAGGAACTTTAATCGATCGATTGATTTAGTGATCTCAAGACTCTACTTTTAGTTTCATCGTTGATAACTCAAGCGATCCCATAATAATATTTGAATTTATTAAAGGATCTTGCCCGTTGCAGGAACAATTGGACTTTGTAATTGGATCCTTTGTCATAATATCTGTGGAAGAGTAACCATTATTATTAAACAAATAAATGGGAAGTTATACAAGTTTCCAAATCTTCAAAATTAAATGAAAGAAAATAAAAGCCTTAACCCAAAATATTTTGATGGGCTGAGTGAAATTTGTTCCTTAATTCAATTCTATACTTCCATGCATAGGAGTAATCCAAAAATAAGAGGATTATGAGAATTGCTATTACCACACCAACTTTTACTAATGACACACCGATTTCTATATAAACCACCAAAGCATGGCACCAAATTGGCGTGGTGTTAGTAAAAGTTAGTGCGGCAATCGTAGCTCTCTATTTTAAAGGAGGATTATAAATGTAATTTTACATTTTTATTCCACATGGTTCATGCCCTTTTTAGATAAAAAAAAAACTTACACCTTTTTACCCAAAAATGAGAAATATATATGCCCCAAGAAACGTAGCGGTTTTATATAATAATGAGATTTAACATAATATTGAAATTAAGGAAATATCCTATGTAATGATGAACAGTACACCTTTGCTGTGACCAAGGCTCCACAAACCACTACTGTTATGACTGTAACGTATTGACTTATACTCTGAGTTTAATATTAATAATTGGGTTAGGAAAAACTTTATCATATTATATTTTCAAATCTTACTAAGGATCGTTGGGCCCACACGGACTATCAAATTGGTAATCTAATACCATAACCATATAGATTTCATGGAAAAATTTAGATTTGAAAGAAAATAATTAAAAGTATATATCCTTTTTGAACTTGATCGAAGGTGTTGAAAATGGATGATTGTTGAACTCCCAAAATTAAAATTAAAATTCAACTGTGAAAATTAACTGTTTTTTTTTTTTTTTTCAAATTCTTAGAACTTTGTATTTTATAAGCCTGTGACATCAGATCATATTTTTGGATACCACAAAGTGGTGATTAGGATCCACTCCAAGGTATGTTAAGTAACAAACTAACCATATAAATTTGAATTTTATGATATCCCCACTCTTAAGGTTTCGTGGGTAACAAACTTGAAAAATAAGGTTTCATGGGTAACAAGTACAGATGAGTAAGACATGACCGATAATCCAACATCATCTAGATATCATGACGTTGGACTATATATAAACCTGAAGCATTCCTAATCTTAAAAGTCGATTTTGTGAGGATGAGTTAGGCCCATGGACTTCTACATGGTATCAGAGCGGGTAAACATAGGCATGTATAAGACATGTTACATGTGAGGGGGAGTGTAAGCTATAGACCCACATCGTCTGGGTATCATGACCTTGGACTATATATAAACTTACCAGGAGCATTCCTCACCTTATAAGCCGGTTTTGTGAGGATGAGTTAGGGCCATGGGCTTCTACAAGATAATATGGAAACATAAGTTGGAGATGATGAAGCTGATGACATTCTCTTATTTATTTTTACAATCAAGACTATGGTATAGTTTGTTGGTTTGTTTTCCTTGAACCACTTAAAGAGAGAGTGTGTTATATGTAACACATAAGTTGTTTTAATGGACATTTACCAAAACAAGTGAGGAAGATTGAGAAATTACAGGAACAGGGTAAATGTTGTTCCTAAAATAATTACAACATTAGTAGTTGCTACTATGGATAGATTATTTTGAATGCTTTATAAAGAATTGTTGAGGGTACTTCTATAATTTTGAAAAACTTTCCTTTTTACTACGTTGACTGCTCATCTTTTTGGCATCCAAAAATGTGATCGGAATTTCAAGAAAGTTATATGATATATTTATCGATGAAAAATCAATGGTTTTACCTAACGAGTACTAATCCGAGGTTAAAAAAAATTTATCTTGGATTTTGAAGAGTTTGTAAACAAAAGTTCTTAAGGAGGAGAATCCGAGGGTCTTTAATTTGAAGTTGAAGATAAGAAAATTTAGGTCATTTCAATAACTGATGTGAAGGGGATGTATCAAAGGGGTATCTTATATATTCAACATAACTAGGAAGGACAGAATCAAAGAATCAGAGAGAAGAGACAAGAGGGGATAAGGTGTGAGACATTTCCAACCTTAAACGTTCCTTTAAAACTAGTATCTTGATAAGGGGTAAGACATTTCCAACCTCAAACGTTTCTTTAAAACTAGTATCTTCCATGGGTGCATTGCAAGGATTGAGAGAAGAGGAGAATAAATTAGTAAACTGAGGTTAGGAGAGGTGAGGCTTCTTAATTTTATAATTCTTCTAGTCTCATTTAATTAAAGAGAAAGGGAGCTTTTTAATTTTATTTTTCTTTCTCTATCAAATGGAGAACCTCGGAAAATTTCCGTTGAAAAGCCATTTTTAGAGCACAAGACAGAATTTGCATCCCTGAAAATGCAATGTGAGTGGACTTTGTCTCTTTTTTATGTGAAATATTATACTTTTTGAGTTATAGATGTCTCTCAAATCAACTTTGGCATTGGAAATCAGACTCACATCTTCCACTAATTTAACAAAAACAATTAATTTATTTTTCCGTTGTTGTTTGGATTTGATGCAGGTGAGTTTAATCGAAAACGATTGACATTTTGAAATTAAGAAGAGAATTCTAAGAGTATGTTGCCTAAGAGGAGATTAATTTCGATAGTCAATTTTCATGTGTGGCTTGTGATCTAGCCACAACAGATTCCTATTGGAGCATCAAACTTTATAAACGAAAGAAAATCCTATTAATTCTGGTTTAATAATCTTTCCTCAAGTAAAGAATGAGTTAAATATTTGCTATGTTGAAACAAGGATAACCTGATCAAAGTGCTTTAATAAAGATAAGAACTCACTCCTAATAACAAAGGACTTGGCTTCCAACAGAGTGGAATAGAAGAACAAAATTAATCCCTTTCAAAATTAATCCCTTTCATATTTGCTATGGAATAAGGTTTTGTTATTGTCAATGAACTAATTAATCCCTGAAGTTAAAAAAGAAAGAAAAGAGAATATTGTTTAAAGAGAGAGCTGATGAAGGTTGGGTGAGGTAAGCCCAAGGCTTTAAATATCTTACTCTATCACCTATAATTAAGTCTCTCTTAAATGAATAAACACGTATTCTAGTGTATATGCTTACTATAGAACAAAAATTTGTTATTTTAAAAGTTATGTGCTAAGCTGATGAACCAATGGCACGACGCCATGTGTACTAAAAAATAAAGCACTTAATTGCTCGTAAATTTTCTCTCAGTGACCTATCACTTTTTCTCATTTAATACACATGGCCTGCGTCATGCCATTGGTTCATCAGCTTAGCACATAACTTGCGAATCTTTTTTTTTTTTGTGATTGGTTGATCTTTGCAATAAAAAAATTCATTGTGATTTTGCAAAAGATTTGTGCTATTTTTTGTGCCGCAAATCATTTGCCGAAATTTCTTAAGAATCTAGGTGATCATAGTTCTCTCAGTTGAGTGTATATTTTCCTCCACTCTCGGGTGTGTCATATCTAAATTAAGCATTGTGACCCTCTTATATTCATAGCTCTCCTCCTTTTTAATAGATCGGTCTTTTGCAGTAGTTGGTTGGTTAACATGGTATCAGAACACTAGGTTCATATAAGTCATGGGTTCCATTTTTCCACCCTTATGAGTGAGGGGTAGTGTTAAGTGTATGTGTGTGATCATACCCCAGTTTAGCTCTTTCACCTTCTTATATTCATAGTTCTCCCCATCTCTAACATATTAGTCGTTTGGAGTAGTTCGTTGGCTAGCAATGAATAGGACATAAAATAAAATAAAAAAACTAAGTAATTATTAGTACATAAAGATCATATTTGATAATTAAAAAAAAAATCCATTATATTTTAGGGATTATCGCCTGTGTAATCTAAATATTTAAAAAATTTATATGACATGATAATTTGAACTTCTTGCAAGCGCTGTTTTGTACTTTCCCCTTAAAACATTGTCTTAATTTTGAAATCACTAATTCTTATTTATTTAAAAAAATAACACCAAACCTGGTTTACTCGGCCAAGTTTATGACTGCAAACTTGGTTGGCTTTGCCGTGTTCACATCAACTTGGTCTATATTTTCATATACCCAATGAATCATCTTGAACCTTTGACTATCTCACATAGTTGCCTCCAAGATCAAAGATGAGACAACTAGGTTGCAGATGACTTTTAAAATCGTATCTTTCATTAATTTAGGGAAACAATTTGATATGTAGTAAGGTTGATACCTGGTACTGATGCAGGTAAGTTTGATCAAAACGACTAATTGGTTGAAAGTACGAAGATTGTTTTAAAGGACCATCACGCACAACAGAGGGATGGCTAGTAGCTGTAGTGCAACAAAACAAAATGAAATAGGAGACCATACTGCAATTGACATAGATGAAGATCCGAAAGAGTGGTCTATGGTTTCTATCAAAGAGAAGCGCGGCAAACTGTCTCCACCAACACACTCAGAACATTGTATCTACAGGGTTCCCGAGAGTATTCGCAAAGTAAATGAAGATGCCTATACCCCTCAACTACTCTCAATCGGACCATTACATTATGACAAACCAAATCTGAAAGCTATGGAAAAGCATAAATGGTGGTACATGAATGACCTACTTTGTCGATTGATCAATTGTAGATCTTGCTAAATAAATACAGAGATTAAGATGTGAATTAAGACTTTGGGCAAGTCGAATTCGTTCCACAGGGACAATGAAGATTCAAAGATTCATTCGGTTAAAATCACAAAACAAAGTTAGAAACAGATTTTTCTTAAAACAGAATTGATTTGTTGTACAAATAAAATGGAAATTAACTTGCAATTTGAAATAAAAACAGAAAGTAGAGATTGAAGATATAAGAAAGGAGGTTTAGAGAAATCAAATCAGCTTTTGCAAACTATCCATAATGCAGATCAATTCCAAGAATAACTCAATCCATATAGCAAGTCATTGCTCATGGATCGGAAGGTGGAACGGTTTAATTATCAAAGGTAACCAAGAGACATTCATGAAAATTCAGATTTAATTGAGATTGTCTAGCTTATATTCAGATTCTTCACAGAGCATAGCCGTTCTTGAACTTATCTAAGTAATGACTATCAAAGTTTGAATCAGAAATATAAGTAGATCATCTACTCAAAGTAGAATTTCTAGAATAGTAAACATGTAAGCAAAAATAAGGAATTAAAACTACATTAGAGGAATAAACTTGCTTCGGCATCCTTGATCTCTCTAATGAGGATCTAGCCACTCATTGCAAGAATTAAAATTGCAGAAATTAATAAGAGAGCAAAGAACATGGGTGAAGAAGATGATAATCGATCTGAAATTCTTCTTCTATATCTCTCCAAAGAATTACAAAAAACAATGAAATCCCACTCTTGATGTTCTCACTACACTCAAGAGCTTTCTCACAAGGAAATTACAGAGAATAAAAGAAGATTAACCAAAAATTATGGAAGAAGAGTAGAGGAGAAGAGCCTAAAAGGGACCCAAGAGGGGACCCCTTCTTTGAAATCAACCCTCAAATTTATAATGTTCTTATTCGGGTAATCGGGGTGATTTGACGGATAATTCAATTCGAATGACCCAATCAGTTACAACCACCGAAGCTTCTAGAAGCTTCTGTAAAAATCTCGAAGACAAATTCCTCGAAATGATCGCGGCGCGGTCTTGGCTAGCCGCGGCGCGGTGACGTGGCGCCCAAATCGATCGAGATTTTTCTAGAAACTTCCTTTCGGCCCGCGTATTGTAACCGTAATTGTTTCGCGATGCGCTTTATTTATCTACAATTAACAATAAAATCTCATTAGCTCTATTAATTTGGATAAATAATTTAATTTTATAATTATTTAAAGGAACTAGCATTTATAATGTGATAGAATCCGAGAAATTACGGTCCCAAAGTCAAGTTATTGGGACCTTATCATCGATCACCAGGAATAAGTTTGGATGATAGCTGCAAAGCCATTTTGGCATTGAAAGAAAAAGTTGGAAATTGCTATGCAGAGACCATTGATCTTGATCGAAACAATCATTTTGTAGAAATGATACTACTTGATGGTTGTTTTATAATAGAATTCTTCTTAAAGTACTCAAACAAGGTATCGAGAGACAAAGACGATCCCATATTTAATGTATCTTGGATGCTCGGACATCTCGGACATGATTTGCTAATTCTTGAAAACCAAATTCCATTTATTGTCCTCGAGTCTTTATATGTTCTTTTAGTTGGGGGTATGCCAGTTCGGCCCTCTTACTCCTGTGTTTGAACTTACCTTGGATTTCTTTTGTTTGTTTTTCAAAATTAATACAGAGGAGTTAAGAGAGAAGTACAAACGACGTGGGAGTGGAAACCATTTACTCCATCTCTTCCACCATTGCTACCTCCCATTGTCACTTGAAACTGATGATGGGCTTTGGGATTTCTTATAATGTGCGACAGAGTTGAGACGAGGGGGAATCACTTTTACGACAACTTATTCAACGTTAAGTTTAACCCTGAAAATGGAGTTCTAGAAATCCCACCTTTACGCATTGAAGACGATACCGAGTGGATCTTTAGAAACCTCATTTCTCTGGAGCAGTGTTCCCAAAGAATTCCGGATCACTTTACATCTTATGCTACCTTCATGGATATGCTCATCAACTCCAAACAAGACGTAGAGTTACTTCAACAACAAAGAATCATAAATAACTGGTTAGGAGACGAGGAAGAAGTTTCAGTTCTCTTCAACAAACTCGGTACGGGACTTGTTGTAAGAAAGTTCTATTTCAGTGGGCTTTGCGAGAAGATTGATAAATATTATAATACACCTTGGCACAAATGGAAAGCAACCTTGAAGCGTGACTATTTCTACAGTCCATGGGCATACTTTTCATTCGGTGCTGCCATTGTTCTCCTCATTCTAACTATCTTACAGACTGTTTTTTCAATCCTTTCTTATGTTCATGTATAATAAGTCAATGAGTTGAGTCCCATGTTTGTACTTTCAATTATCTTTGAATGAGAAATAATTATCCACACGACTCCAATTGGAAAATTCATTTATTTGTTTAAGATTTCATATAAAATCTCCAAAAAAAAATATTAGATTAGAATTTTCAAGTACACTCACTAGTGGTCCTGATTACACATTTTGATTGTAATATTGCTAATAAAAACATGGTTGCTAATTATCTTTTTACATGTGTTTTCTCTCTATTCTATCTGGCAAAGAATATAATTTTCCTTACTATGACAAGTTTCTAAGAAATTTTTTAGCATACATATTGCCACTGCAATGCCCAATAACACCATGCAATGGACATGTCAAACACACACACACACACACACACAAACAAAACAAAAAAAAAACCTTCAATCTTTTCAATAATAAACTCCATATTTCCTAAAGAAATTCATTAAGATTATGTGAGAATCAGCTATCTTTCTAACCAACCAACAAGAAAATTACTTTTGAAAATCATCAAAAGTTCTCAAAATTGACTCCTATATTCATGAAAAGAAAAAAGATCAAATCCTAAGCAATTCTTTTTCATTTCAAACACATACATCCTCATGAACAAAAACATCAACAAAATTATATGATAAAGAAACCTTATAGCTCAATCACTCAAAAGATCCAGATCCACGAAAAATAGATCAAACAGAATAATAACCTGTTTCTACACAAATTAAACATAAATAAATTGAAATTTCAAACAACAAACAATACATCACCAAATAATTAACACACATCTTGGGGTGGCTAGCAAAAGTTGATAATAAAGGCTCTCTTATTTTATGACAACTTGGGAAATAATTGTATGATAGAGAATACCATTTACTTATTGATTTAATTGAGAGTCCACCAGATCAAAAAAAAATATTGACAAATTGTGTACCATCTAAGAAAAAGAAAGGAAACAAATTAAAAAAATAGTGGAAAACAAGAAAAATGTCAAATTTCATATATAACTCAAAACTAAGAAAAAAATTTGATAACTACAAAACTAGTGATCTTCTTCTCCTCTTCAACAATTAAACCTGTAAACAAATAACAAAAGATCAAGGGAAAGTCAAATTTCAATCAAGGTTTTTGGGTTCATATAATTAAAATTAAGAAAAATAAAATAAAAATAAATTTATAAATACCTATACTTACTTGATATTTTATAGATCTAGTATCATAATTTCATTCTCATCATCAGGATCTTCTTGGACAATGAGACCACAATCCTCATTCAGGTGGATTTCATCAATAGCCTTAAGTATAGTTTCAAGTGCATAGTTGTCTTTAACAACTCCTTCAGTAACACAAAATAATATATAGAAAAAAATCATGATTTATAAATAATTTAATAATGTAGCAAATTGATTCACAAATAAATTAAAATTTTACCTTCTAGCTTTTTTCTAATCCAATCTTGCACACATATCAATGCTTCAACGGTCTTTGGATGCATAGTAGATCGTTATTGGTCAATTATTCTCCTATTAGTACTAAAGGTTGATTCTGAAGCAACGGTTGATAAAAGAATCGTTGAGATATCACATTGTGAAAAAAGCCCAAATTTGACGACCTTGGGCTGTCAAATTTCATAAAATTTGACGGACCAAGAGGTTGAATTAGCGTTGAATTTTTCATTGTCAAAATTTTTTTTTTCAATAGGCCAAATCTGTCAAATTAATGAAGGATGAGAGAAATTCGATAGCTCTAAGCCGTCAAATCTGGGAACATCATGAATTTCAATGGTCCTAAACCGTCAAAATTCGGTTTCTAAAATTTGTGGGCCTTGGCCCGTCAAATTTTTATGTAGAATTTTCCAGTTTTCACGTAGTGTATCACGTGCCATTTTTCCCATAATAGAAAATTTAGGTGTATTATACTACCAACAACCTAAGATATCAAATGTCTCATCGTCCAAATATTTTTCATTTTTTATTAGGTACATAGCTTCTTCCAAATAAGACTCTAAATCTATTTTCACTTGAATATTTTTTGAATTTTGTTCAGGGTATGTTTCAAAACTCCTTAACTTTGATACGATGGTATTACGTGAAGTCATATTACTAATTTCATTAGTATCATGACTCTAAGTCTCACACTTACCAATGTGCAACAAAAAGAAGAAAATAAAACAAGGAAAATGTTGTAGTAACATTGAAATTGACATCGTTTAACACATTGCTGATTTGGATGTTTACAGAAACATAGATGTTTTTCATCAAGATATGAGTGAGAAGCATCTATGGTTTTGGGCATACCAATGTGTGAAAGGATGTCAATTTCAATGTTGCTCCATCATGACTCATAAAAAAAAAGGGAGAGGAAGTCTAGTAACTAGCAATTGGCGAAACACTAAGCCAACTAAGGTTGTTTGGTCTTCTTGTTCAAAATTGTTGTGGGAGGGGAGCGCAGATCTACAATTCATCGAACTTGTCACATCAAGTAGTCGATTGAGTTTGCCATGTGGGGTAGTCAGATTATCACGACTTCTTTATTTGTGCCACTAATCATTAGGAATCAAGATTTTGTGACATTGATACCTACATTCTAACACTCATGAATAATTAATGCAATATTCAAATCTATTCATGGAGATATTCAAAGAAATCCTTTGGTTTAATTCACTTATTTGGTTCTCCAGCATGCCTTTTAGCAAGTTGTTGATATCTATAATTATCAGGATGATATACCTTTGATTCCTTTGTATAATCCCAGTTCCAAAAATCTTTTAGATGTCTCTTTACGTTTTTTTTTCTTCCCAATTGTTATCTCCTCATACACTGCAATTTGTGGGCTTATGAGAGCGGTACGGTTCGTTTGGGTTTGAGATTCTTAGCCCCAACCCAAGCCCAGCCCCAAGTTGTGTTGGGCCATCAGACTCAAATGAGGCCCACCCAAGTTGCACTCTCATCCCACGTTTTATACATGCTCACTAGCGAAAGCAGGACAGCTGGACAGGTAACAGATGAATATGGTTTTGCAGGGGCAATTCTCTGTCTTTCCATTCATAATTTTGGCATATTTAAGTAAAGACTTTTCACATTATGAGTGTGAGATTAGAATTTCTCGACAGATAGCCATCCTACAGTCTTGAGTAGGGCTGGCAATCGGTTAGTAATCATATATCCGTACTCATATCCAATTTTATTAGCCATACCTATATCCAACTATTTATCATACTATTTAAAGAATATATATACACCTCATTGTGAGGAGAATGAAGATATCTTAATTTTAAGATGAATCATTCATAATGACGTAAATAGGCATCGCCACCTATTGGAACCAGGGCCACCGATCCATGTTTTGTTATCCCAGCCAATAAGGCGAATGAAATCAGTTCCCACCGAACCCTCATCACCTCCGTATTCGAATCTATCTCCGGGCCCGGAACCTATTAGAGTTTGTTTTCAGTGATTCCTCGGAGTCGGCCAAAGGAGTTGTTAGCTGATACGGGGGTTCACTGGAAGCATTGGGGCGAGTGAGCCCCAGGAAGATCCTGAGGTTGGGCCCAGGAGCAAAGGCATTGAGCATTCAACCAACCGGAGTTGATTCACTCGCTTCGGCGGCCCTTTTATTCCCTCCCACCCCCATTCCTCCATCCGCATTACTGATTGCATGGCCGATGCTGGAGATTCGAACTGAGGCCGAGATTCACAGATAACCCCTGGAATCTCCTAATGCATAGGGTTGGGTACACGGCTGACGTGGCAAGGGCACAGAATCATACATCATGCCTTGCCATGTCAGCTACGTGTCCAATCACATGCATTCATCACAACTGTTTTAAGATATATGTTAACCTTACTGAAAATTTATCATTTTAAGCTTTGTATAAATCTATATAATGGGACAATAACCCTGAACACAACAGTAAGATCCATTTTGTTTTTTTTAGGGGGGGGAATTATATGTATACTTTTCTAATAAAAATGTAAATAAATTATATCATAATATATATATAGTTTGTGTTTTACTGTTTGTACCTATGGCTATGCTAGTAAGTATAAACCCTTATTACATTGTAAGAGCAAATCCAAGGTGGAATACAGGGTTTAGCCTTCCACACTAATTACGAATGTAACTTTAGTTTCTTGGGGTGATTTGTACAAGTGTGTGAAGGGATGGCTTTTTTTCTTATGTAATTGTAGCAATTTAATCTGTAGAGCTTTTTTCAGATTGCATGGATTGGAAAAGATCAAATAAATTCACAAAGACAATAAAATTATGAGTCGTTTTGGAGTGACCTCAAGATTGATCTCATTTCACACTTTTTGACATGGAAGTGCATACAAAATCATAGATGATTTTTCACTCGTATATATTTAGATGAAAAGTATTTATGGTTCCTACACACTTTCTTGTTAGCAAAAGATGAAATTAGGTCAATCTTAAGGTCACTTCAGTATTATTCTAAAATTATTGATGAGATTGCATCTATGGAGTATGCACACAACTATAGATAATTTTCACTCGTATACATCTTTATGACAAGCATCTATGGTTCCTACATGCTTCCACTTCAAAAGTGTGAAATGAGGTCAATTTGGAGGTCACTTCATATCTCTTGCAAACCTCCCAAACTTTGAAATGAGTTATGTTACATATATTTAAGCTAAAATGCCTAAAATTTCAATTGTTAATTCGGACTTAAGTTTATATGCTATTGGTGGTGAATCATGTATTGGATTCATACCATTGGTTGGGGGGTGGGGGGCAAATTTTGTGCTGCCTTGGATTTGTTGAGATTTTCCCTTAGAAATAATTTTCTTTGTTTGTTGCAATCAAATACACATACACCAATTATAAAGGACTAGAGGATAAGGACACAGAAAGTTTGGTACATGGTTGGTTGTGAATCTAACAACTACAATATATATAGCCTTTTAAGACTTTCCTTCTCCTATTGGAAATTCTCTTAAATAAGAAAATAATAAACCCACCCCCCAAAATTGAAACAATTAATCCCAAAAATTAAGAAATTATATATAGTTATAAAATAATCCATCATTAAGGTATCAAAACTTCTCATTAACTAAGGGATTCAAAAAGATCTTTTTAGCTATGAAGTGAATTCCATTTTAAATCTTACCTTGATCAACATATATACATATATTGTAGTAGGTCTCTTAAGTAAGGGAAAGAAAAAAAGAATAATCCACCCAATAAATAAGGTGATTAAAACTTAAATCAAGGAATTGTAACTCTCAAATAAATGGAAGCGGATCTCCTGTAGCATAACAATCATTTAGCAGTGACCATCCATTTTCAAGTACTTGAATCAGTAAAAAAAATATTTTTGAGATTTTTTTTTTTCAAAATCAAATCAAAATCATGATTAATAGAGGGTTGAGATTTTTATTTTAAGCATCGCTCTCTCTCAACCATGGAGTGAGTGCCACAGGATTGTTACTTTACAGAGATTCTATACTTCTCAAATAAACCATCATCAAAATATGATAATTCTCCCATTAATAAGGGGAGTCAAAAAAAGTTTCCACTATTTAGGAAAACTCTATTTTGACTTTTGGTAAAATGTGTACATCTTCCCATCAATGATTCAATATTCAATATACATGTTAAATTAGCCTTAGATAAATGTCATTTAATGCCTAAAAAATTGTGCTAGATTGATATAAGAATATACATCGATCATTGTCTCGTGATATAATCCCAAATCTTCCTAAGATCAGTCATCAATATTTATGTATTTGGAGCCCTATGTTTGATACGATTTGTTTTGCACATGTCTAATTATCATTGTAAGTTACCTTTGAAGAGTAAAATATGAAATTAATCTGAGCCATAAATGTCTCCCGCTTACACTTTCATATCTAGACAAGTGATGCATTTCGGCGAACTGCACGGACGATGTGTTTCATTAGCTGGGTGGAGCACGACAAATATTCCCCTCAACAGGAATTAATCCTATCCAGGGATAAGGATATCAAGAAGTATGACAATGAGAAGACGTAGTTGACAACGAAAATCCATGTATCGGATAGAGATGAGTCATTGTGATCATGGAGAAGATATCTACTCACATATCTTTACCATTTAATAGGTGAGCTTTGTATAAAACATCCCATCAAAGATCTAATAAATCCACTCTTTATTGTTATAAGCTTCAATCATAGAAATCGATTTATGGTTATAGACTTTATGGTCAATGCTTGTAAAGTTTCACTAATCAAAGTTGATAATCCATGTTAAAGTGGCCCATGTACGAGAATGAAAAAAAAAAAAGTTCAATAAAAATCACAAGTCCCTTCCCACAATGATCAGTCTTCAAAGAGGATATCGATCTACTTTGCTTCATTCTCTTGGATAAAAAAGAGAAGAAAGGAAATCAACAACAAAGCTATTAAAGAGTAAACTCTCACTAAAACAAAATAGGACGTAAAGAGATGAGAAGAAGACACCCTCCTATTTTATTTTTTCTACAATCTACAAAACATAGAAAAGGTGAAATAATGAAAAAAAGAACAGGAACAAAATCCAACTTTCTTTTCTTTTGGTGGCACAAACTTTATTTCAATTATTTATTTCTATATAACAGTGCCCAAAGATGGTGACTGATCGATCGGACCGGATTTGTAGTAAAATCTGTTCAATTATTGAACCACCGATTATTGTGAATTTCATCTTATTTTATTTTGTTAATTTGTGAAATATATATAAATGTAATGAAGAAAAAAAAGATTACATGAGTTTACTTTCTTTTAATAAATGAGAACTGGTCCAACCAAATTGAAATAGGGCCATGGTTTTAAAACTCGATTTCACATCTCGTCCATGCCAGATACTGAGTCGTCTTAGATAAGTTTTCTGATATATTTGATATGTCTCGTTCAAACATTTGAAAAATGAAAGTGGAGTTTTAAATCTTATCTGAAAATTTGACTTGTCCATCTATCTCGTCCATGCCTGATACCAAGACGACTTGAGAGATGCGTCATAGTCTTGGACGAGTTTTGAAACCATGAATAGGGCTAGACCATAGGTTGATCGATCTTACAAATTTTCTAACCAATCATCGGTCCAGTTATTTAAAATATTGATGTGTAAATTTCTCTAATATATATTTTTTTTCCTTGAGCCCATTATAAGCCTAACCAACAAACTGAAAAGATTTTAATCAAACTAGTCGGTGGCATGTGCAATCCCACATGTATTAAAAAAATAGTATTGAATTATTTTATAAATGCTTTAAAAAATTATTTCAAATAAATAACCTGAATTTTTATAATATTTTATCATTTAATATATTATAGGAATCATTTTGTAATTTAAAATTTTCAGGTAATTTTAAAGATATTTTAATAAAGTGTATTTTGATGATCCTAGAAATCTAATGTTACAAGTTCGTGGGATTGTAATTTTATATCATAAATATTTTTTTAATTTAAAATATTAATAAATTTCATTTTAAAGATAACATAATAAAAAATTTATTTATTTATTTTGAAAAAATTAATTAACATGATTATAAAGTTGTGGGTCAAAAATGACCTTCATAATGGTAAATTTAAATTTAAATCCAAGGGCATTTTTGATCTTCCAAATTTTGGCATCAACAAACACCTATTTGGCCTTCTCTAATTATAGTAGTAAAGATAAAAACCGATCATTATATCATTTAATAAATATCTGATTTTATCTCGTTAGTGATGGGCCAGGCTATTTGAACTTGGGCTTACTGCACCCCGTTAGAACACATTTTGGGTGGGATTAATAGAGGTAAGTGGGTCCATATGAATTTATAGGTTCATGTATATAATCTATATGGGCATAGTTATTGTTAGACCCATCTGAGAAATGGGCAAGGCCTAAACATATAAATTCAGACGTCTGTGCTGGGGTTCTGGCTGTGTATAATTGAGCCCTATCATGATCTGGCCCACACACCTATTCAAAGGTTTGGGAGCATATTTCATCATCATCATCATCATCGTCAAGTGGAATCGCACGTAATCTAAATCGAACACATGGAACCTCAATATACGAATATTATATCATCATTCTCGAGATTCATATAAGAGATGAATTGAAATTGGCTAGTCGATAATTCGACTGACAAACCAATTCCTTGTAAATTCTCTTTCTATTTTATTTTGATATTCATCATTTGATTGTATGTGACCAATCAAACTTGTTTAGGTAAATCTCGAGGAATAGACAGCTGCTGAGAATTACACTTGTTCTCTCCAAGTTCTCCTTTTAGAATTTTAAATTGGGCTAAAAACATGGTCTTTTGGGGTGATTCAGGCTAGGAAAATATTTCCAAAACAAGGCAGTTCTAAACGAATGGTCTTTTGGGTTTGTAGATGGGGTTTGAATGTCGGCCATGGTCTAGGTTTTAGATTCAGATGATTCTTTGGACGTAGTATTTTTTTTCCTTCGGCTGAGTCATCATTGTCGTCACTTGAGTTACAATCGTCAAAAATCATAGAGAGGGAGAGGGTTGAAAGAGATTGAAGAAGACGAGAGAGCTACTGATTTTTTTTTGTTTTGTTTTGGTTTGGGTATACGAGAGGAGGTGGTTGTAATTTACAATTTTTTTATAAAGTAAAATCACTTTGACTGTGGTCTTACACAATCTCCACTGTTGACTTTTGACAGATCCAACGGACACGACATTTTGTCCAAGACTTTGTATAGGAGTTTGGCAGTTGAACCCGACCCATATATATATGTCTGTTTTTGAAATTATTTTGAAAATGTAATCAGATCCATAACTTACATTCTGATTTTTATAATTATATGTAAAAATTGGGTGTGATAGCACCGTTTATAATGAGAAACATGTGTGGAGCTAAGATTAAGAGTGCAAATTTTTTTTTTGTGGGGGCAACTAAGAGAAAAAAATTGTGGGGCAAATAGCGATGGATATTTGTATCCATTGTTGTCTTATGTCACAATAGCTCTTAAATCTTTAAGACTTTGAAAATTCTTGTGAGGCAACTAAGAGAAAAAAAAATCGTGGGGCCACTAGTGAGGGATATCTTTATTTACTGTTGTTATATGTCACAATAGCTCTTAAATCCTTAAGACTTTGAAAATTCTTGTGGGAGCAACTAAGAGAGAAAAAATAAATTGTGAGCCTAATAACAGTGGATATTTTTATCCACCGTTATATGTCACAATAGCTCTTAAATCCTTAAGACTTTGAAAATTCTTGTGGGGGCAAATACCTCTACTGCCCTCATTGTAAATCCACTCCTAGGATAACACATCGTAAATGATTTTATTATAAATTCACCTTGAAAAAATCAAAATAATAGAGAATTAAAAAACAAGATGCAATCACACACACACAAGCACATGTAATTATTGTTGAATTAAATAAAAGAGAAAAGAGAATAAAATCACACACAAAACACAAGGATCTACGTAGTTTGGCAAAATTGCCTAATCCTACGGTGGTGATGAATGTATCTTTTTGATGAAGTCACAAAAACAACACAATTTTAGGTTTTTTGAAGTGAAATATATAAGGTTTTTTGGCTTCCAACATATTTTCTATCACCGAAAGATAATCCCATCACTGAAAATAGGGGTTTGTCAGCCCCCGAAACCCCCCCGTACTACCACAAACTCGAGTCTTGAATACCCCAATCTAACCAACTTGATATTAGGGCCAAAACCAACGACGATTTACATGGTTCCCTTAGGATTGAGGTGCATCCACGGATCCACACCAATTCTACTATGAAGAGAAAACTCATTGTTATAGATTACACCATTTTACCCAATAGTGAGAAATATATATCCCTAAAGAAACGTAGCTACGGTTTTATATAGTAGTGAGGTTTAACATAATAGTGAAATTATGAAAATATCCTATGTAATGATGAACAATACACCTTTAATGCGACCCACGGCTCCACAAAACACAACTGTTATGACTGTAACATATTGACTTATATTGTGAATTTAATATTTAGAATTGGGTCAGGAAAAACTTTATCATGTTGTATTTTCAAATCTTACTAAGGATCATTGGGCCCACACGGGCACTCAAATTGGTAATCCAATACTACAACCTTATAGATTTCATAGAAAAACTTATATTCAAAAGAAAATAATTAAAAAAATGTATCCTTTTTGAACTTGATCGAAGGTGTTGAAAATGAATGGTCACTGAACTCTCAAAATTAAAACTAAAATTCAACGGTGAAAATTAACTTTTTTTTTTTAAAGTTCTTAGAACTTTGTCTTTTATGACCCTGTGACATCAGATCATGTTTTTGGATACCACAAATTAATGTGACTAGGATCCACTTCAAGGTATGTTAAGTAACAAATTAACCATATCAATTTGAATTTTATAATATGGATCCCCACTCCAAGATTTCGTGGGTAACAAACTTGAAAAATAAGGTTTGGTGGGTAACAAGTGAAGATTAAGATATGAGCAATAGTCCCACATCATCTAGATTTCATGACCTTGGACTATGTATAAACCCAGAGTAGTCCTCGCCTTAAAAGTCGATTTTGTGAGGATGAGTTAGGCCCATGGACTTCTACATGATATCAGAGCGAGTAACGTATGAGACATGTTACACGTGAGGGGGAGTATGAGCGATAGTCCCACATCGTCTGGGTATCATGACCTTGCACTATATATAAATTTACCAAGAGCATTCCTCACCTTATAAGCCACAGTTGTGAGGATGAGTTAGGCCCATGGGCTTCTACAAGAAAACATGGAAACATAAGTTGGGGATGATATGAAGATGAGGACATTCTTTTATTTATTTTTACAATCAAGACTATGGTATAGTTTGTTGGTTTGTTTTCCTTGAACTACTTAAAGAGAGGGTGTGTTATATGTAACACATAATATGGGTCAATTGACCTACTTTTGGGGTCAATGAGCAAATAATTCTTGGTAGGTTGGTAGTTGGTTATTAATTTGGTAGATCATTAATTATGTCAGTAGCTAACCTTATCTGATGTTGGTTTAATGGACATTTTTACCAAAACAAGTGAGGAAGATTTAGAAATTACCGGACCAGTTTAAATGTTGTTCCCAAAATAACTACAAAATCAGTAGTAGCTATTAAGGATAGATTATTTTGAATACATTAAAAAGAATTGTGAGAGGGTACTTCTATAATTTTGAAAAACTTTCTTTTTGACTAAATTGACCGCTCATCTTTGTGGCATCCAAAAATGTCATTGGAATTTTAGGGAAGTTAAATGATATATTTTATCCATGAAAAGTTAAATGTGATAGGTTTTACCTAACGAGTTTGAATCCAAAGTTAAAAAAAACTTATCCTAGATTCTGAAGAGTTTGTAAACAAAAGTTCTTTAGGAGGAGAATCAGAGGGTCTTTAATTTGAGGTTGAAGATAGGACAATTTAAGTCATTTCAATAACTGATGTGAAGGGGGATGTATCAAGGGGTATCTTAACTATTTAACCAAACTAGGAAGCACAGAATCAAGAAACAGGGAGAAGAGACAAGAGGGGTTAAGTTAAGGTGTGAGACATTTCTATTCTCAAATGTTCCTTTAAAACTAGTATTTTCCATGGGTGCATTGCAAGGATTGAGAGAAGGGGAGGATAAATTAGTAAACTGAGGTTAGGAGAGGTGAGGCTTCTTAGCTTTATAGTTCTTCAAGTCTCATTTAATTAAAGAGAAAGGGAGCTTTTAAATTTTTTTTTCTCCATTTTTTCTTTCTCTATTAAATGCAGAACCTCGGAAAATTTCGGTCGAAAAGCCATTTTTAGAGCACAAGACAGAACTTGAAAATGCCATGTGAGTGGACTTTGTCTCTTTTTTTATGTTAAATAATATACTTTTTGAGTTATACATGTCTCTCAAATCAACTTTGGCATAGGAAAGCAGACTGTGATCTTCCACTAATTTAACAAAAAAAAATTATTTTTATTTTTATTTTATTTTTTCCATTGTAGCTAGGAGACAAAATAAAAGAGAAGACCACACTTCCATCAACATTAAAGATGAATACAAGAAATCTATGGATTCTATCAAAGAAAAGGTCATTCACATGCCTCCAACGTATTCAGGTTGTTGTATTTACAGGGTTCCTGAAAACCTTCGCAAAGTAAATGAAAAAGCCTATACCCCTCAAATAGTCTCAATTGGACCATTTCACCGTGGCAATCAAAATCTGAAAGCTATGGAAAATCGTAAATGGCAGTACATGCGTGACCTTTTTAGTAGAATGCCACAACCAGAAAAAATTTTTAATGAGTGTGGCAAAGACATTTGGAAATTGAAAGAAATAATCAGTAATAGCTATGCAGAGACCATCGACTTCAAAAGCAATAATTTTCTAGAAATGATGCTACTCGATGGTTGTTTTATACTAGAATATCTCTTTAAATGGTCATTTCCAATGTTGAGAAACGAAGAAGACCCCTTACTCAATAAACCTTGGATGGTAGGTGCTATCCGGCGTGACTTGCTATTGCTTGAAAATCAGATTCCATTTACCATCCTCAAGTATTTATATGATCGACTAGCAAGAGGGGTTATGTCACCTTCAACCTCGTGCTCCCTTGAGGAACTCACCTTGTGTTTCTTTCGATCGATTTTGAGCATTGAGCATCGTCCATTTTCAAAGTCGAAGTGTGAACCCCTAAGTGGCAAACATTTACTAGATTTTGTGCGCAATTTTTACCGTCCGTCTACTAAAAAGAAGCAAAGGAGCGTCGAAAGAAATAAAAGCATACATTGTGCAGCAGACCTCAAACTAGCAGGGATCGATTTTAAGGAGTGTGTAGATGGAAACTTCTTCGATGCAAGCTTTAACCATGGAGTGCTGACAATCCCACCTTTAAGCATTCACGACAACACAGAATCGTTCTTTAGAAACCTCATTGCTTTGGAGCAATGTTGCTATGGTTTTGACCATTACATTACTTCATATGTCCTGTTCATGGATTTCCTCATCAACTCCACACAAGATGTCAAATTACTTCAAGGTCAAAGAATTATAACCAACCTCTTGGGTGGTGAAGAAGCTGTTTCAGTTCTCTTCAACAATCTTTGTAAGGAAGTTACTACAACTGATTTCCATTTCACTGAGCTCTTCGATGCGGTGGATGCATATTATCAGATCCCTCGTCACAAATGGAAAGCAATCTTGAAGCGCAATTATTTTAGTAATCCATGGACAATCATTTCACTCATTGGTGCCATTATTCTACTCATTCTCACGATCGTGCAGACTGTATTTTCAGTCCTTTCTTATTAGTTCCCCAATTAATCATGGATTTTGTCGTTTTGGTTAGAGTATTAGTTAATGTTGCATTGTATTGATATGTACGGAGTTATATCAAATCATGTTTGATGTTAATTAGGATTAGATTATGTTATTTAGTATCAAAACTACGTGCACTACCTCTGTTTCTTCGATCCTTCTAGTAGAATATCTTTGGAGATCAATATTATCTCTGCTCAATTAATTTATTAAAAACTCTTTATTGGTATCAGAGCATTGACAACCAGATTTATTAATTAACAAATAAGGGGTGACCAGTTACAAGCATAATCAAACAATTATGACCAAACATCCACAATTTAATCACTGATATCAAGAGTTGTTGATATAGATACCAGTTATTAAGAAAATAATTGCAATCGTAACAAGAAAACGAATCGAAAACCAAACACAATACATAAAGAAACACAGATATTTTACGTGATTCTTTCTAGATTGAGGTATGTCCACAGATCACATCAAGTCCACTATGAAGAAAAACTCGCAGGTATAGATTACACCCTTTCATAAAAAATAAGAAATATAAAATACCTCGAGAAATCCAACAAAGATTTTACATAATATTAGTGAAATTACGAAAATACCCTTAAAAATTTCTTCATAAAAATACATAAAAATTATTTAAGCTTGACCAACGTGAAGACATGACTTGATTTACCGTACCTCCTTGTTGACCAGTAGTATCACCCTCCACAAACTCCAATAAGAAGTAACCAATATATTGCAACTTTCTTCTTCAAAGAAACATGCATTTCTGAGAGATAGTATTAGCTTGTTTTGCATTGTATCATGGTACATGCAATTGCATGGAATCATGTTTGATGTTAATCAATGATAGTAGATCAAATAGATAGTACACATTTACTGATCTGATTTACGGTACCATTAAATTAACATTTGGATCGTATGGTCTTGAGTGTCTCCGTACAAATCGCTACAACAACATAGTTACGACTATAAACCTACTTCATAATATAGTTTTGTGGGAATTTTAGTAATACCCCTGAAGAATTGGAAATATTAGGTTTAACTCCTGCAAGCAAAACGAAATATTAGGTTAGCCTGAAGTGAAAGTCAACCTCCATTTCATATACGGATCGTTTGATAAATCTAGAGAACTTCTATTGGCACCCCAACCAAATTTAAAAATTCAAAAATTAATAAGGTGAGAATATTATTGTCTCGCGCTTAAGAAAACTATGGTACAAAATCCCAATTGACTAGAATGAGTTTTATCGACTCAAACAAGATTTTCAAAATATCGCCCAAATAATCTCGTTTGTCTCGCGAGATTTTGCAAATGTGAGACACTTAGTCCATCCGTCTCAGATGAGATTTAAAACCATGATCGGTGGCAACTCAAGTAATAAAAAACACATCAATATTTGTGACTAATTTTTTCACTTGCAAAATATTGATACTTCTGGTCATATAAAAATTTTCTTTGCTTCTAGCTATCTGTAGGGTTGGATGAGAATTTTCATGATCTTTTCAATAAACTTCCCCATAGGCCGTATAGTTAGACCCCACCATTAGATTGCCTACTTTTATTTAAATAAAATAAAATAATTATAATTTAATATTAATTAATTTTTCCATTAAAAAATAGAGTCCTGATAATATGATTCACGAGTAAATGACTCCATGACATGACAAGTTCGGATACCGTAGATCTGATTGCCTTGGGATACACAATTGCACTTCCCAATAAAAAGGTATCCCGAGGCATACAGATCTATGGTTCCCAAACTTATTCTCGTCATTGAGTCATTTGATTATGCCACCTGGCAAGTCATATTATGGGGACTCTTTGAAAAATGACCTTAGACAGTATATGTCATAGATACATATGCAATCCACATTGGATTGGTTTATTCCCGAACTGTACCAATAGATTGTCAGATCACGTTCTTGGGTCCAAAATCAATCAACCGGACCCAATAACTGGTTCAAGACTAGATGATATTGGATCGGAATTAATTGTATTATTGGGCTAACCTAGACCATTGATTATTTTAATTGTGCTACATAAAAGGCAGAGTTTGGGTCAACATATGTGGAAAAAGTAAAGTGCTCAAAATCCCACGAAGCTATGAATTTCTTGGGGCCACCCTCTATGGTCATTTGACCCTTGACACAACCTTTTGCGTGTAGGACTTTCTGAGGGGGCGGTGCATGTGACAGTTGGATAAGTCCTACCCAAAGGGTGGGAATATGCACAATATCTAAAAAAATTGTGGAAAAAGTCCATTCAGACTTTATCATTAAATAATATGCCACCAGAAATATGTAATGTAAAGAGACTCAGGAACCAATACAGTGTTCTGCTCCTATAAAATAGGTTAGGTGCCTACATGGTACAATTTGATTAGGAAATAAATACATTGATTAGTACTCTCAAGATGTTTAAAAGACCAATTAAAACGGGCCATGTAGACATCTAACCTATATATATAGAAATGTGAAATCGCATGGGATCTTGACTTATGTAAAGAATTCAAGTCAATTTGCGTTTGGTTAGAGGAAAGAAAATATAACAATACTTTTTTGATTTATGACAACAAATGCAAGACTTTAGCCACATTAAATATTTAAACATGCAAGTTTATACATAGGGGCACATTATTATAAATAACATAGTCTGAGATCAAAGAAAGGATCAAGAAATGAAGGAGAAGGGACCAAAGGTGTTGGGGAGGATTTGTAAATTCAAACCGTTATGAATTATGCCATTTTGTAATCGAGGTAACCTCACTCACTCTCTGTTTCTTGTTTAGAAGAAGGAATCTCCATCAAATGAATAGGACTTAGATAGGTGGCGATTATCAGGCAGAATATATTAATTTCTAGAAAACATGTCCTGATCACTATGAATCTTACATATATACATCGAAGATACATATTGAGATTTAGATGAGGGTAAGCGCAACTTTTCTAGAGATCTATTTTGCCTTAGAGTCATTATGATTACTGTTCCATATCTCTCACATCTAACCGTTTCTAATTAATTATTATAATTTCCTTGAATTATGGCTTACATGGAATGTATGTAGGTGTGGGTGGAGGGTTTCAATTCTCCACCCTGAGTTTATATGATTTGGATGCTTTACGAAATCTGCCATGTATGGTCTTTTCATGATTATGCTTTCGTACTTTAACTAACCTAGCAAGACTGCACCTTCTTAAAATTGTGGTGGTTTATTTCAATTTGTGAACGGTAGAACGGACATTCCGATCAAAATTTTTGTTCTAAATAAGTTTGGAATTGAATGTTTAAAAAAAAAAAAAAAAAGAATTCATTGTTTTGTAATGAAAAAACAACGAATTTGTTGTTTGGTATTGAAGAAAGCAACAAATTCACTGTTTGGTATTGATTTATTTCTTCCTTAAAGAGTGCTAGATGGAATGAATATTTTTTACATGACTTTTATATACATTTTTTGCTAATTTTTTTAAAAGTGGGTGTGGTATGCACTACATGAAAACTGGAAAATTCTACAGAAAAATTGATGGGCTAAGGCCCACGAATTTTAAAATCTGAATTTTGACGGTCTAGGTCTATCGAAATTCTTGATGTTCCCAAATTTGATGGCTTAGCGTTGTCGAATTTCTCTCATCCTTCATTAATTTGAGAGATTTGGCCTATCGAAAAAAAAAAAAATTTGACAATGAAAAATTCGACGTCAATTCGACCTCTTGGTCCGTCGAATTTTATGAAATTTGATGGCCCACGACCGTCAAATTTGGGCTTTTTTCACATGTGATTGGGGGGGGGGGGTGTTATGTAAATATCTTGTATTTTGTTGTGTCACGCATAGTTGCTAGGGTGGAGCTTTCGACCCGAATTTTTTAAAGGGTATGAAAAGAGACATCATGTAATATTTTTTTAAGGATTTTCTAATTTTGGGGGTTTTCTGTTTTGGTAACTCTTCAGTTATATAAATAAATATCTCTAGGGTTGTAAAACAATATGAGAAAATAGTGATTATTCTTGTTATGTTCCGTGGACGTAGGCACATTGCCGAACTACGTAAATCCTTGTGTTTTGTGTGATTATGTTGTCTTTGCTATTTCGATTTTTCACAAAGGGGTTGGTAGAGGTATTTCTTTGCATTTTTTCTTTTCTGTTTCTCATATTAAACATATTCCTCTCTCTCTCTCTCTCTCTCTTTTCTCACACTTTGAATCCATTAAATCCAGTCAACTCTTGTTTCAATTGCATTGAAAAGAGATGGTAAATTAATCAACAATTTTGGTCGAAGAAAAAATATCATATCTCGCTATAAGATTCGTCAAAGCTTCTAGTATTCTATCATATTTTGATTCGTACTATGTGTTGTGCAAAAGCGCGCAACGAAAAAAGCGAACTACGAGCAGGAAATTTAAAGCCAAAAAACAAAATAGAGAAAACAGAACAGAAGACACAATTTATGTGGTTCGGCAAGATTCTTACGTCCACGGGTAGCAATGACCAATCAACTATATCAAAACGAGATTTCTACAAACTTCTTTAGAAACCCCTAGTCCCCTGTTACACCCATTCTAATCTCTCTCTTGCGGTCTCATTTCTCACACAAAGAATGAATTCTAAAAAATACCTTAATCATATCATACGGGTCATTAACGGATCATCAAGAATTTGGGTTGAATTCATGACAACTCTCCAACACTATGTTGACAATCTTTTCTGAAAAACAAATTACATATATATGTTTTTTGGGTAATTGCATGTTGTATTGCTATAATGGGTCAATCAAGTATAATTATTATGTAGCGGAGCATCGCAAAATGAAAGAAAAAGCCATACTTGCATTGATATTGAAGACCCATACAAGCTTTATATGAATTCTATCAAAGAGAGGCTCGAAAAAGTGCTCCAACACACAAAGGTTGTAGTATCTATAGAGTCCCTCGGTTACTTCGCAATCTAAATGAAAATGCATATAACCGAGGAGGATTCATAAATTGAATCCGTAATGAATTATGCCATTTTGGAATCGAGGTAACCTCACTCACTCTCTGTTTCTTGTTTAGAAGGAGGAATCTCCATCAAACGAATTGAACGACTTAGATGGGTGGCAATTATCAGGCAAAAAAATAAATGAATTCATCGTTTTTGAATGGAAAAACAACAAATTTGTTGTTTGGCATTGAAGAAAGCAACGAATTTGCTGCTAGGTATTGAATTATTTCTTCCCAAAAGAGTACTAAATGGAATGAATATTTTTTTGACAAGTTGGGATCATATACACCCAGTGATGGAGGATTGATAAGCCATAATCCAAGGAATTCCTTGGATTATGGCTTATGTGGCGTGTATTGGAGATGTGGGAGGAGGGTTTCAATTCTCCACCTAGGTGCATACAATCAAGATTCTTTTTAACTTGGCTTTTATTCACTTTTTCTACTAAATATTTTACAAGTGGGTGTGGTGCAGTAATTTCTTTATTTTATTGCCTTTTATTTTAGGGACTGACTAGTTGCACACCACCCATTACCAATTGCACTCCATCACTTAAAAATTCTCCTTTGCACACCATTTGGATGATTACACTCCAAAAATAATAAAAAAATGTTGCACTCATCTTTTTTTTTTTGTTCTTCCTCAACTATGCCCAAAGAAATTATTGCTTATTCGGTAACTTTTACAATAAATATTTTTTTCGTTTGGGACAATGTTTACAAAATTATATTCTCTTGAAATATATAGGTTCAATTTAAACCTAAACAAAGATTAGAAAATCAATACTTTAATTAAGTTGGAGCAAAGAGAACACGAACAAAATCAATCACAAAAACACGGTCAAAGTAGAGCACATGCAAATAATACAAAACTACAAGTTAAAATAAAGTTTAAATCCTAAAAGGTTGGAAATTTGGATTGCTAAGTAGTATATTAGAATAGAGGTTATAAAAATACCAAAAAAAAAAAAAAAAACAAAAGAGGATTTTTTAAGGTTGGTGTGCAACCAACAATTAGTAGTGTGCAACTAATCGGCCCTTTATTTTTATTTATTTATTTTTTTTTTGGGGGTGTGTGTGTGAGGAGGGGGGAGGGTAGAGCTCTTCTATTAAACATATTACTCTCTTTTTCTCCCACTTTAAATCCATCAAACCCATTCAACTCTATCTAAATTTCATAAAAAGAGATGGTAAATCAATCAACAACGGTGGTCAACGAAAACTATCAATTCTCTAAGATTCATCAAAGCTTCTAAGTATTCTATAAGCCTGTTTTGTGGGGATGAATTAGGCCCATAGGCTTCTATAAGATAACCTGGAAACATAAGTTGCAGATGAGGATGAGTTAGGCCCATGGGCTTCTACAAGATAACCAGGAAACATAAGTTGGAGATGACGACATTCTCTTATTTATTTTTACAATCAACACTGTGGTACAGTTTGTTGGTTTGTTTTCCTTGAATCACTTAAAGAGATAGTGTGTTATATGACAAACATAATATGGGTCAATTGACTTGCTTTTGGGGTCAATGAACAAATAATTCTTGGTAGGTAGGTAGAGATGGTGTGTTATATGACAAACATAATATGGGTCAATTGACTTGCTTTTGGGGTCAATGAGCAAATAATTCTTGGTAGGTAGGTAGAGATGGTGTGTTATATGACAAACATAATATGGGTCAATTGACTTGCTTTTGGGGTCAATGAGCAAATAATTCTTGGTAGGTAGGTAGAGATGGTGTGTTATATGACAAACATAATATGGATCAATTGACTTGCTTTTGGGGTCAATGAGCAAATAATATGGATATATTTTATTCATGAAAAGTTAAATGTGATAGGTTTTACCTAACGAGTTTGAATCCAAAGTTAAAAAAACTTATCCTAGATTCTGAAGAGTTTGTAAACAAAAGTTCTTTAGGAGGAGAATGAGAGGGTCTTTAATTTGAGGTTGAAGATAGTACAATTTAAGTCATTTCAATAACTGATGTGAAGGGGATGTATCAAGGGGTATCTTACATATTTAACTAAACTAGGAAGCACAGAATCAAGAAACAGGGAGAAGAGACAAGAGGGGTTAAGTTAAGGTGTGAGACATTTCTAATCTCAAATGTTCCTTTAAAACTAGTATTTTCCATGGGTGCATTGCAAGGATTGAGAGAAGGGGAGGATAAATTAGTAAACTGAGGTTAGGAGAGGTGAGGCTTCTTAACTTTATAGTTCTTCATGTCTCATTTAATTAAAGAGAAAGGGAGCTTTTTAATTTTTTTTCTCCATTTTTTTCTCTCTATTAAATGCAGAACCTCGGAATTAAAATATAAATCTCCAAAACTTTTAATTATAAATAAGAATACAAATTTACGAATAATTTCTTTACATTACAACACCCAATTTGTATGAATTTGGAGTGACCTCAGCAGGGGACATAGGGTGAGACACCTTGACGTGGTGGCGCGTGCATGTCTATAAATGAGTTTTACTAGTATCTCAAAGAAAACACATCTACCGACATGCACTTGTCACTACGTCAAGATGCCCCCTGTGTATCTCCCACTGAGGTCACTCCAACATTAATGATCCATATAAGAAATTCCTTGGATTATGGTTTATGTGGCGTGTATTGTGGTGTGGGAGGAGGGTTTCAATCCTTCATCCTGTGTGCATACAATCCAGACTTTTTTTGACTTGGCTTTTATACACTTTTTCCACTAAATATTTTAAAAGTGGGTGTGATGCAGTAATTTCATTATTTTATTGCCTTTTATTTTAGAGACTGACGAGTTGCACTCCACCCCTTACCAATTGCACTCCATCACTTAAAAATTATCCCTTGCACACCATTTGGATGATTACACTCCAAAAATAATTACAAAATGTTGTACTCCACTTTTTTTTTTTTTTTTTTTCTTGTTGTTCTTACTCAACTATGCCCAAAGAAATTATTGCAAGTTCGGTAATTTGTACAAGAAATATTTTGTTGTTTTAGAATCATTTTTATAAAATTATGTTCTCTTGAAATATATAGGTTCAATTTAAACCTAAACAAAGGTTAGAAAATCAGTGCCTTAATTAAGTTGGAGCAAAGAAAACACGAACAAAATCAATTATAAAACACGGTCAAAGTATACTACGAGCAAATAATACAAAACTACAAGTTAAAATCCTAAAAGGTTGGATATTTGGAGTGCAAGTAGTATGTTAAAATAGAGGTTATAAAAATACCCCCCCCCTCCCCCGCCTAAAAAAAAAAGATTTTTTAAGGTGGTGTGCAACTAATCAGCCCTATTTTATTTTATTTTTTGTGGGGGTGGGTAGGTGAGGGTGTGTCCTTGCACTCTCTCTTCAATGTCTCTCTTATTAAACATATTATTCTTTTTTTTCTCCCACTTTGAATCCATTAAACCCATTCAACTCTATCTTAAGTTCATCAAAAGAGAAGGTAAATCAGTCAACAATGTTGGTGAACGAAAAATATCAAATCTTTAAGATTAAAGATTCATCAAAGCTTCTAGTATTCTATAAGCCGATTTTGTAAAGATGAGTTAGGCCCATGGGCTTCTACAAGATAACCTGGAAACATAAGTTGGAAATGATGAAGATGATGACATTCTTTTATTTATTTTTACAATCAACAAACTTCCTTGAAAAGAGAGTGTGTAATATGTAACACATAATAATGGGTCAATTGACCTGCTTTTGGGGTCAATGAGCAAATAATTCTTGGTAGGTTGGTAGCTGGTTATTAATTTGGGAGATCCTCAATGATGTCAGTAGCTAATCTTATTTGATGTTCGGTTTAATGGAAATATTTACCAAAAAAAAGTGAGAAAGATTGAGAAATTAGAGGAAATAATTACAAAATCAGTAGTAGCTACCATGGATAGATTATTTTGAAAGTATTAAAAAGAATTGTCTGAGGGTACTTCTATAATTTTGAAAAGCTTTTTTTTTTACTACATTGACCGCTCATCTTTGTGGCATCCAAAAATGTGATCGGAATTTCGATTATACGAGTCGAGACGTCAAAAACGAATTTTAGGATTTTCTGAGATGGCGGTACATGTGACCGTGGGATAAGTCCCACTAGAAGGGTGAGGGTGAGGATACCCGCAATATAAAATAAATTAATAAAAATTAAATATGATTCAAGACTTTGGTTTTAAAACTTGTTTTGACATCTCGACTCGTCCATGAAACAGATCATATCATGGCTTTAAATCTTGTCCGAGTCAAAGTTTTTGAAAAACCTAAACTTGGATGATATTTTTTCATACTAACTAAAAAACATACCATTCAAGAGTAGGTTTTCCATGTTTTGCCAAAAAATGGCTCTTCAATAGCCGCTCCAAGTTTGTTTTTGTAAATTTGAAATTTTTTTATCTTTTATTAAAGTAATATTTAATTAAGATTTAAAAAAGAAAAAAAAAATCCACTTTCATCTTTGGTCCTATTTAGAGATTTCTAAATCCCTGATCCTACTACATGGCATTCTGACCATATTACTTGAAGAGATGTGATGATATCTTTATCCACCGTTGTTATAAGGAGCGGTTCAGCAACCCTAAAGTTTGCCAAACATTTTTCAAAACATGAGTTAGAAGTTTTAGAATGAGCTGATTTTTTGTGAGGATGATCTCTATGATGAGGAGATCATCCTCTCCAAAAATCAGCTCATTTTGTAATTTCTAACCTTAGTTTACAAATTGAAGAATCGTGAACCATCCAATTTTTGTAAATCAAATCCTTATGACTTAGAAAATTCTTGTGGGGGCAATTAAGAGAGAAAAAAATAAATTGTGGGCTCAATAGTGATATTTTTATCCACCATTATTATATGTCACAATAGCTCTTAAATTCTTAGGACTTTGAAAATTCTTGTGAGGGCAAGTTCCTTCACTACCTCATTGTAAATCTACCCCTAGGATAACACATCATCAATGATTTTATTATAAATTCATTGTGAAAAAAATCGAAGTAATGGAGAACCGAAAAACAAGATGCAATCACACACACACAAGCACATGTAATTATTGTTGAATTAAACAAAAGAGAACAGAGAATAAAATCATACTCAAAACACAAGGATCTACGTAGTTTGGCAAAATTGCCTAATCCCATGGGTGGTGATGAATATATCTTATTGATGAAGTCACAAAAACAACACAATTTTTGGTTTTTTGAAGTAAAATATATAAGATTCTTGGGCTTCTAACATATTTTCTATCACTGAAAAATAATTCCATCATTGAAAATAAGGGTCTGTCAACCCTCGAAACCCCCACACACTACCACAAACTCGAGTCTTGAATACCCCAATCTGACCAACTTGACATTAGGGCCAAAACCAACGACAATTTAAATGATTCCATTAGAATTGAGATGCATCCACGGATCCACACCAATTCTACTAAGAAGAGAAAACTCTTTATTATAGATTACACCCTTTTACCCAATAATGAGAAGTATATATCCCCCAAGAGACATAGCTACAGTTTTATATAGTAGTGAGGTTTAACATAATAGTGAAATTATGAAAATATCCTTTGTTATGATGAACAGTACACCTTTGTTGCGACCCAAGGCTCCACAAACCACAGCTGTTATGACTGTAACTTATTGACTTTTACTGTGAATTTAATATTTATAATTGGATCAAGAAAAAATTTATCATATTGTATTTTCAAATCTTACTAAGGATCGCTGGGCCCACACAGACTATCAAATTGGTAATCCAATACTACAACCTTCTAGATTTCATGGAAAAACTTATATTCAAAAGAAAATAATTAAAAAATATATCCTTTTCGAACTTGCTCGAAGGTGTTGAAAATTGATGGTCATTGAACTCCCAAAATTAAAATTAAAATTCAATGGTGAAAATTAACTTTTTTTTTTTTTTCTTTTTAAAGTTCATAGAACTTTGTCCTTTATTACCTTATGACATCAGATAATGTTTTTGGATAATACAAGTGAAGTGATTAGGATCCACTCCAAGGTATGTTAAGTAACAAATTAACCATACCAATTTGAATTTTATGATATGGATCCCCACTCCATAGTTTCGTGGGTAACAAATTTGAAAAATAAGGTTTGGTGGGTAACAAGTGAAGAAGAGTAAGCGATAGTCTCACATCATCTGGATATCATGACTTTGGACTATGTATAAACCCAGAGCAGTCCTCACCTTAAAAGTCGATTTTGTGAGGATGAGTTAGTCCCATGGGCTTTTACATGATATCAGAACGGGTAACCATAGGCATGTATGAGAGACGTTACACATGAGGGGAAGTGTGAGCATAGTCCCACATCGTCTGGATATCATGACCTTGGACTATATATAAATTTACCAAGAGCATTTCTCACCTCACAAGCCAATTTTGTGAGGATGAGTTAGGCCCATGGGCTTCTCCAAGATAACATGAAAACATAGTTGGAGATGATGACATTCTTTTATTTATTTTTAAAATCAAGGCCGGTATAGTTTGTTGGTTTGTTTTCCTTGAACCACTTAAAAAGAGTGTGCTATATGTAACACATAATATGGGTCAATTGACCTGCTTTTGGGGTCAATGAGCAAATAATTCTTGGTAGGTTGGTAGTTGGTTATTAATCTGGGAGATCATCAATGATGTCAGTAGCTAAATCAGTAGTAGTTACCATGGATAGATTATTTTGAATGTATTAAAAAGAATTGTCTAAAGTGTACTTCTATAATTTTGAAAAACTTTCTTTTTTACGACATTGACCGCTCATCTTTGTGGCATTCAAAAATGTGATCGGAATTCTATTGATGAAAAATCAGTGGTTTTACCTAACGAGTTCGAATCCAAGGTTAAAAAAAAATTATCTTAGATTTTGAAGAGTTTGTAAACAAATGTTCATTAGGAGGAGAATCAGAGGGTCTTTAATGCGAGGTCGAACATAAGAAAATTTAGGTCATTCAATAACTGATGTGAAGGGGATGTAAGAAAGGAGTATCTTATATAAATTCTACAAAACTAGGAAGGACAGAACCAAGAAATAGAGAGAAGATACAAGAGGTGTTAAGGTGTGAGACATTTCTAACCTCAAACGTTCCTTTTAAACTAGTATTTTCCATGGGTGCATTGCAAGGATTGAGAGAAAAGGAGGATAAATTAGTAAACTGAGGATAGGAGAGGTGAGGCTTCTTAACTTTATACTTCTTCAAGTCTCATTAAATTAAAGAGAAAGAGAGCTTTTTAATTTTTTTCTTTCTCTATCAAATGCAGAACCTCGGAAAATTTCGGTCTAAAAGCCATTTTTAGAGTACAAGACAGAACTTGCATCCCTGAAAATGCTATGTGAGTGAACTTTATCTCCTTTTTTATGTGAAATAATATTGTTTTTAAGTTATAGATGTCTCTCAAATCAACTTTGGCATAGGAAAGCAGACTCACATCTTCCACTAATTTAACAAAAACAATTTATTTATTTTTTTATTTTTTTTCCTTTGTAGTTTGGATTTGATGCAGGTGAGTTTAATCGAAACGATTGAAATTTTGAAATTAAGAAGAGAATTCTAAGAGGATATTGCCTAAGAGGAGATTAATTCCGATAGTCGATTTTCATGTGTGGCTTGTGATCTAAGCCACAACAGATTCCTATTGGAGCATCAAAATTTATAAACTAAAGAAAATCCTATTAATTCTGGTCTTAATAATCCTTCCTCAAGTAAAGAATGAGTTAAATATTTGCTATGTTGAAACAAGGATAACCTGACCAAAGTGCTTTAATAAAGATTTTAGCTACTTCTATACTTGGGAAAGCAGATAAGAACTCACTCCCAATGACAAAGGACTTGGCTTCCAACAGAGTGGAATAGAAGAACAAAATTTGTTTAGTTGATCCCAAATCTATGGAATAAGGTTTTGTTATTGTCAATGAACTAATTAATCCCTAAAGTTAAAAAAGAATGAAAAAAGAATATTGTTTAAAGAGAGGACTGATGAAGGTTAGGTGGGGTCAGCCCAAGGCTTTTAAATATCGTTCTCTATCACCTATATGCTATATCCAAATCAATCTTGCAAAGTGCTCCATATCTCTATCTGTTTCAAGTAAGTCTCTCTGACTCTCTCCTTCTCTAATTTTTTTATAATTAAGTCTCTCTTAAATGAATGAACACTTACTATATAGAACAGAGGTTTGTTGTTTTGAAAGTTATGCGCTAAGCTGATGAACCATTGACACGATGCCATGTGTACTAAAAAAATAAAGCACTTAACTGCTCATAAATTTTTTCTCAGTAACCTATCACTTTTGCTCGGCGTCATGCCATTGGTTCATCAGCTTAGCACATCAACTTTCAAAACAGCAAATCTCAGTTCCTTAATATATCAGTCTACCTGCCTCATGTAAATGCTTAATGGGGTACCTTTTTTTTAGTCACCCAGTAATATTAGACACACCTGGTGACTATATGGCCCTGCTTGGTACACAACAAATCATTTGCACTGCAAATGGCTTGTTATGAATGATTGAAATTTCTTGCGAATCATTTTTTTTGTGATTTGTTGATCTTTGCAATAAAAAATTTCATTGTGATTTTGCAAATGATTTGCGCTACTTTTAGTGCCACAAATCATTTACCGAAATTTCTTAAGAATCTAGGTGATCCATGCAAAGTTTTTGAAATGCAAATCATTTGTATTGTGTACCAAGCACCAGTAAAATTTATTTCAGAAAATTATTTGCATTCGCAAATGATTTGCAGAGTACCAAGCAGGGCCTACATATATCAAAAAATTAACTTAATCCATCCAAGATAGTTAAATTTGAACATTGTTCAATGAAAATTCTAAAATATGGGTGTTTTAGAGTCTTGGGGATAACCCCTGTTGTAAAATTTAATTAAATGGAACTTCTATCAAAGAAGGACCCTATTGTATCTGCATTTCCTTAAATTTACCTTTATGCAGTCTTTTTCATACTTCTCCTTTCGGTTGAGTGTATATTTTCCTCCACTCTCGGGTGTGCCATACCAAAGTTAAGCCCTATGACCCTCTTATATTCATAGCTCCTCCTCTTTAACAGATGGGTCTTTTGCAGTAGTTGGTTGGTTAACATGGAATCAGAACACTAGGTTCATATAAGTCATGGGTTCCATTCTTTCCATACTTATGGGTGAGGGGGAGTGTTGAGTGTATGTGTGTGATCATACCCCAGTTTAGCTCCTTCACCCTCTTATATTAATAGTTCTCCCCATGTCTAACATATTAGTCTTTTGGAGTGGTTGGTTTGCTAGCAATGAATGACATAAAAAAAAAAACAAAAAAACTAAGTAATCATTAGTACATAAAGATCATATTTGATAACCAAAAAAAAAAAAAAATCCATTATATTTTAGGGATTATCACCTATGTAATCTAAATATTTAAAAAATGCATATGACATGATAATTTGAAAATCTTGCAAACCCTGTTTTGTACTTTCCCCTTAAAACATTGTCTTAATTTTGACATATATTAGTTACATTGATTTATGGATTAGGAAAAGAACACCCAACCTAGTTTACTCAGCCAAGTTTATGACTGCAAACTTGGTTGGCTTTGCCGTGTTCACATCAACTTGGTCTATATTTTCATATACCCAATGAATCATCTTGAACTTTTGACTATCTCGTATCTTTCATTAATTTAGGGGAACAATTTGATATGTAGTAAGGTTGATACTTGGTAACGATGCAGGTAAGTTTGATCAAAACGACTAATTGGTTGAAATTATAAAGATAATTCTAAAGGACCATCACGCACAACAGAGGGATGGCTAGTAGCTGTAGTGTAACAAAACAAAATGAAATAGGAGACTATACTGCAATTGACATTGATGAAGATCCGACAGAGTGGTCTGTGGTTTCTATCAAAGAGAAGCTCAAGAAACTGTCTCCAACAACACGCCCAAAGCATTGTATCAACAGGATTCCTGAGAGTATTCGCAAAGTAAATGAAGATGCCTATACCCCTCAAATACTCTCAATTGGACCATTACATCATGACAAACCAAATCTGAAAGCTATGGAAGAGCATAAATGGTGGTACATGAATGACCTACTTCGTCGATCACCAGGAGAAAGTTTGGTTGTTTGCGGCAAAGCCATTATGGCATTGAAAGAAGAAGCTAGAAATGCTATGCAGAGACCATTGATCTTGGTCAAAACAATAATTTTGAAGAAATGATGTTACTTGATGGTTTTTTATAATAGAATTCTTCTTAAAGTGCTTAAAAGAAGATTTGAGAGACAAAGATGATCCCATATTTAATGTTACTTGGATGCTCATACCTCTCAAACATGAGTTGCTAATTCTTGAAAACCAAATTCCATTTATTGTCCTCGAGACTTTATATGATCGTTTAGTTCAGCATGTGCAACCTTCTCGCTCCTTTGTTGAACTTACCTTGGATTTCTTTGCTCAGTCTTTCGACATTATTCCAATGAAGTTAGGAGAGAAGTCCAATCAATGTTGGCATGGAATCCACCATTTACTCCATCTCTTCCACCATTGCCTCCCATTGCAGTCTTCGGCGGTTTTGTATGTGGATTACTTACAATGTGTGACAGAGTTGAGACGAGGGGGAATCACTTTTAGGAAGGGTGAATCTCACAACTTATTAGACATTAAGTTTTACCCTGAAGATGGAGTTCTAGAAATCCCAACTTTACGCATTGAAGACGATACCGAGAGGATCTTTAGAAACCTCATTGCTTTGGAGCAGTGTTCCCAGGGAATTACCCAGCACTTTACATCTTATGCTACCATCATGGATATGCTTATCAACTCCAAACAAGACGTAGAGCTGCTTCAACAACGAAGAATCATAATTAACTGGTTAGGAGACGAGGAAGAAGTTTCAGTTCTCTTCAACAAACTGGGTAAGGGACTTGCTGTAGAACAGTTCTATTTCGGTAAGCTTTGCAAGGAGATTGATAAATATTATAATACACCTTGGCACAAAAGGAAGGCAACCTTGAAGCGTGTCTATTTCAACAGTCCATGGGCATACTTTTCATTCGGTGCTGCCATTGCTGTCCTCCTTCTAACTTTCTTACAGACTGTTTTTTCAATCCTTTCTTATGCTCATGATAAGTCTAAGGGTTGATACCCATGCTTGTACTTTCAATTATCTTTATATGAGAAATAATTATATCATTTCTTGTTCTTTTCATATACATATATAAAATTTGTTTACTAAAACAAAATAGGACATAAAGAGAAGAGAAAAAGACACCCTCCCCCCCTCGTTGCTCCTATTTTATTTTTTCTACAATCTACAAAACATAGAAAAGGTGAATTAATGAAAAAAAGAACAGGAATAAAATCCAACTTAATTTCTTTTATTTTGGGGGCACAAACTTTATTTCAATTATTTGTTTTTATGTAACAGTGCCCAAAGATGGTGACAGATCGATCGGACCAGATTTGTAGTAAAATCTGTTCAATTATTGAACCACTGATTATTGTGAATTTCATCTTATTTTATTTTGTTAATTTGTGAAATATATTTAAATGTAATGTATAAAAAAAAAGTTTATTTTCTTTTAATAAATGAGAAACTTGTTCAACCAAATTGAAATGAGGCCATGGTTTTAAAACTAGGTTTCACATCTTTTCCATGCTAGATACCGAGTCGTTCTGGACAAGTTTTCTAATGTGTTTGAGATGTTTAGTTCAAAATTTTGAAAATGGGATTTTAAATCTCATCTGAAAATTGATTTGTCCGTCTGTCTACTCCATGCCTAATACCTAGACGACTCGAGCGATACGTCGTGGTCTCAAACGAGTTTTGAAACCATGAATAGGGTGGACCATAGGTTGATCATTTGTGCAAATTTTCTATCCAATCATCTATTCTGTACTGTTATTTAAATATTGATGTGTAAATTTCTCTAATTTTTTTAATTTTATTTTATTTGAGCCAGTGATAAGCCTAAGCAGCAAACTGAAAAGATTTTAATCAAACTAGTAGGTAGCATTAGCAATCCCACATGTATTAAAAAATAGTATTGAATTATTTTATAATTACTTAAAAAAATTATTTCAAATAAATAACCTTGAGTGTTTATAACATTTTATTATTTAATATATTATAGGAATCTTTTTGTAATTTAAAATTTTCAGGTAATTGTAAAGATATTTTGATAAAGTATATTTTCATGATCTTAGAAATCTAATGTTACAGGTTCGTGGGATTGTAATTTTATATCGTAAAGATTTTTTTAATTTAAATATTAATGAATTTCATTTTGAAGATAACATAATAAAAAAATTATTTATGTAATTTGAAAATATTAATTAACATGATTTTTAAGTTGTGGACCGAAAATGACCTTCATAATGGTAAATTTAAATTAAATCCAAGGGCATTTTGGTCTTTCAAATTTTGACATCAACAAACACCTATTTCCTCTCTAATTACAGTAGTAAAGATAATAACTGATCGTTATGTCATTTAATAAATAAATATCTGATTTTGTCTAGTTAGTGATGGGCCAGGCTATTTGAACTTGGGCTTAAACCCCCCCCCCCCCCCCCCCCCGAACAAATTTTGGGTGGGATTACTAGAGGTAAGTGGGTCCGTATGAATTTATGGGTTCATGGATATAATTTGTATGGGCCTAGTTATTGTTAGGCCCATATAACAAATGGGCAAGGCCTAAGCATATAAATTCATACCTCTGTGCTGGGGTTCTGACTCTGTATAATTGGGCCTATCATGATCTGGAGCATATTTCATCATCATCATTGAGTGGAATCGCACATAATCTAAATCGAAAACATGGAACCTCAATATACGGATATTATATTATCACTCTTGAGATTCATATAAGAGATGATTTGAAATTGGCTAGTTGATAATTCGAGGGACAAACCGATTCCTTGTAAATTCTGTCTATTTTATTCTGACATTCGTCATTTTATTGTATGGGGCCAATCAAACTTGTTTAGGTAAATCTCGAGGAATACATAGCTGCCGGGAATTACCCTTGTTCCTTCCAAGTTCTCCTTGATTCTCTGTTATTAATGATGATAGTCGCTACACTTCACGAGTCCTGAGAAACCAACATATCTACTATGACAATCAAGTTAGTCAATATTTTTGACTCAGGATCCAATATGGTGTCCCATTACTATAATAAAGGTTAGGTGTCTGTTACGTTTTTGTTGGAGTTTGAAAATCCTAGGGTTCTTAACCAAGTCGTACACGCATCCCAATGTAGTTGAACTCCAACAAAAATGTGCCACGTAGACACCTAACATTGTTATAGGAGCGTGACACTGTTCTGGATTGTCAAACTATTTCTATACAGTACATCAAGATTATGGTTAGCATCACATACCATTTTCATGTTGGGGTAATCTAAAAAAAAAAAAAGAAAAAAACCCTAAATTAAATATTATTTTTTAATAAAGATATGATTTTTCAAAATTAAAAAAACAAACCTGGAACGACTATTGAAGAGCTGTTTTTTTTGGCAAAACTTAAAAAGCAAAACTCTTGAATGGTAGAGTTTGGCAAGAGTAGGTTTTTCAAAAACCTTGATTCAGACAAGATTTAAAATCATGACCTGCTCTTCTTCACAGACAAGTCAAGACGTCAAAATGAATTTTAGGATTTTCTGAGAGGGGGATTAGTCCCTTCTGAAGGGTGAGGACACCCGCAATATAAAAATAAAGTAAAAAATAAATAAGACTGAAGACCTTGGTTTTAAAACTCATGTTGACATCTCGACTTGTCCATGAACGATATCCAGTCATGGCTTTAAATCTTGTCCGAGTCAAGGTTTTTGAAAAACTTGAAAAACCTACACTTGAAAACATACCGTTCGAAAATAGGTTTTCCAAGTTTTGCCAAAAAATGGCACTCAATAGCCGCTCTAAGTTTGTTTAATTTAGACTTAAAAAGGAAGAAGATAAAATTCCCCTTTCATGTTATATGTAGAGTTTTCTAAATCCAGACCCTACTATATGGCATCCTGGCTAATATTACTTGAAGAGATGTCCAAATATGTCATTTTTCAAACGTACCCTATATAGTGAACACTACGCACTGGAAGGATGAGCCCGTCATTGGTTCAATATAGAGTAATCAATTATAGAAAGAAATAAATCAATTTCTATCTAACTTCAAAAGGTCAAACATAAAGTATTTGTGATTTCTCTCTAATGTATTACCATACATTCAATTGAAGGGAAGGGGGAGAGTAGTAAGGAAGGTAAAATCAAATCATACAAGAGAAGTTGATTGTACATTATGGGAATCTAGCCCCTTAAAGCTTTACTAATGGGTCAGGTTCAAGGGACATATGAGAAAACATATGTAAAAACAATGTAACATTAATAAAATTTTAAAATATGGGTTAGAAGTTTCGGATTGAGCTGATTTTTTTGTGAGGATGATCTCTATGATGGGAAGATCATCCGAAAAAAAAATCAGTCCAATCTAAAACTTCTTAAATGTTATTTTTAAACTAGTATTTTCCATGGGTGCATTGCAAGGATTGAGAGCTAGTAAACTGAGGTTAGGAGAGGTGAGACTTCTTAACTTTATAGTTCTTCAAGTCTCATTTAATTAAAGAGAAAGGGAGCTTTTTAATTTTTTTTCTCCATTTTTTTCTTTCTCTATTAAATGCAGAACCTCGGAAAATTTCGGACGAAAAGCCATTTTTGGAGCACAAGACAGAACTTGAATCCCTGCAAATGCCATGTGAGTGGACTTTGTCTCTTTTTTTATGTTAAATAATATACTTTTTGAGTTATAGATGTCTCTCAAATCAACTTTGGCATAGGAAAGCAGACTCACATCTTCCACTAATTTAACAAAAACAATTTTTTTTTTTTTTTTCCTTTGTAGCTAGGAGACAATAAAAGAGGAGATCACACTTCCATCGACATTGAAGATGCATACGAGAAATCTATGGACTCTATCAAAGAAAAGGCCATTCGCATGCAGAGACCATCCGCTTCAAAAGCAATAAGTTTCTAGAAATGATGCTACTTGATGATTGTTTTATACTAGAATATCTCTTTAAATGCTTATTTAGGACGTTGGAAAACGAAGAAGACCCCTTATTCAATACACCTTGGATGGATAATGCTGTCCAGCGCGACTTGCTATTGTTTGAAAATCAGATTCCATTTACCATCCTCGAGTCTTTATATGATCGACTAGCAGTAGGGGTTATGTCACCTTCAACCTCATGCTCCCTTGTGGAACTCACCTTGCTTTCCTTTCAATCGATTTTGAGCATTGATCGTCGTTCACTTTCAAAGTCGAAGTGTGAATCCCTAAGTGGCAAACATTTACTCGATCTTGTGCGCAATTTTTACCGTCGAAAGAATCCCACCTTTAACCATCCACGACGGGACAGAATCGTTCTTTAGAAACCTCATTGCTTTGGAGCAATGTTGCCATGGTTTCCTCATCAACTCCACACAAGACATCAAATTACTTCTAGGTAAAAGAATTATAACCAACCTCTTGGGTGATGACGAAGCTGTTAGAGTTCTCTTCAACAATCTTTGTAAGGAAGTTGCCACAACTGATTTCTATTTCACTGAGCTCTTCGATGATGTGGATGCATATTATCAGATCCCTCGTCACAAATGGAAAGCAATCTTGAAGCGCAATTATTTTAGTAATCCATGGACAATCATTTCACTCATTGGTGCCATTATTCTACTCATTCTCACGATTGTGCAGACTGTATTTTCAGTCCTTTCTTATTAGTTCCCCAATTAATCATGGATTTTGTCATTTTGGTTAGAGTATTAGTTAATGTTGCATTGTATTGATATGTATGGAGTTATATCGAATCATGTTTGATGTTAATTAGGATTAGATTACGTTATTTAGTATCAAAACTACGTGCACTACCTCTGTTTCTTCGATCCTTCTAGTAGAATATCTTTGGAGATCAATATTATCTCTGCTCAATTAATTTATTAAAAACTCTTTATCGGTATCACAGCATTGACAACCAGATTTGTTAATTAACAAATAAGGGGTTACCAGTTACAAGCATAGTCAAACAATTATGACCAAACATCCGCAATTTAATCACTGATATTAAGAGTTGTTGATATAGATACCAGTTATTAAGAAAACAATTGCAATCGAAACAAGAAAACGAATTGAAAATCAAACACAAGGTACAATCACACAAAGAAATACAAAGATTTTACGTGGTTCTTTCTAGATTGAGTTATATGTTCACAGATCACACCAATTTCACTATGAAGAAAAACTCACAGTTACAGATTATACCCTTTCATAAAAACAAGAAATATATAAATACCTCGGGAAATCCAACAAAGATTTCATATAATATTAGTGCAAATTACGAAAATACCCTTAAAAAATTTCTTCATAAAAATACATAAAATTATTTAAGCTTGACCAACGTGAAAACATGACTTGACTTACCGTACCTCCTTGTTCACCAATAGTATCACCCTCCACAAACCCCAATAAGAAGTAACCAATATATTGCAAGTTTCTTCTTCAAAGAAACATGCGTTAGTGAGAGATAGTATTAATTTATTTTGCATTGTTAATCAGTGATAGTAGATCAAATAGATAGTACACATTTACTGATCTGATTTACGGTACCATTAAATTAACATTTGGATCGTATGGTCTTGAGTGTCTCCGTACAGATCGCTACAACAACATAGTTACGACTATAAACCTACTTCATACTATAGTTTTATGGGAATTTTAGTAATACCCCTGAAGAATTGGAAATATTACGTTTAACTCCTGCAAGCAAAAACGAAATATTAGGTTAGCCTGAAGTGAAAGTCAACCTCCATTTCATATACGAATCCTTTGATAAATCTAGAGAACTTCTATTGGCACTCCAACCAAATTTAAAAATTAAAAATTTAATAAGGTGAGAGTATCATCCTCTGGCACTTAAGGAAACTATTGTACAAAATCCCAATTGACTAGAATGAGTTTTAGCGACTCAAACAAGATTTTCAAAATATCGCCCCTGTAATCTTGTTTATCTCGTAAGATTTCGCATATGTGAGACACTTAGTCTATCCGTCTCGGATGAGATTTAAAACCATAATTGGTGGCAACTCAACTAATAAAAAACACATCAATATTGTGATTAATTATTTCACTTGCAAAATAATGAGACCTTTAATCATATAAAAATTTTCTTTGCTTCTAAACTATCTGTAGGATTGGATGAGAATTTTCATGATTTTTTCAATAAACTTCAACAAACGCCATATAGTTAGACGCCACCATTAGATTACCTACTTTTATTTAAATAAAATAAAATAATTATGATTTAATAATTAATTAATTTTCCCATTAAAAAATAGAGTCCTAATGGTATGACTCACGAGTAAATGACTCCATGACGTGACAAGTTCGGGTACCAAAGATCTGATTGCCTTGGGATACACGGTTCCACTTCCCAATAAAAAGGTATCCCAAGGGAATGATGTATCCTGAGGCATACAAATCTACGGTTCCCAAACTTATCCTCGTCATTGAGTCATTTGATTATGCCACCTGGCAAGTCATATTATCGGGACTCTTTAAAAAATGACCTTGAGACATTATATGTTATAGATACATATGCAATCCACATTGGATTGGGTCATCAAGGTTAATCCCGAACTGTTCCAATAGATTGTCAGATCACGTTCTTGGGTCCAAAATCAATCAACTGGACCCAATAACTGGTTCAAGACTAGATAATATTGGATCGGAATTAATTGTATTATTGGGCTAACCTAGACCATTGAAAGCTTTAATTGTGCTACATAAAGGCAGAGTTGGAGTCAACATATGTGGAAAAAGTCAAGTGTTCAAAACCCGACAAAGCAATGAATTTCTTGGGGGCCACCCTCTATGGTCATTTGACCCTTGACACATCCTTTTGCGTGTAGGACTTTTTGAGGGGGCGGTGCATGTGACAATTGGATAAGTCCATTAAAACTTAATCATAAAATAATAAGTCACTAGAAATATGTAATGTAAAGAGACTCAGGATCCAATACGGTGTTCCGTTCGTATAAAATAGGTTACGTGCCTACGTGGTACATTTTGATTAGGAAATAAATACATTGATTAATACTCTCAAGATGTTTAAAAGACCAATTAAAACGGGCCATGTAGACATCTAACCTATATATATAGAAATGTGAAACCGCATGGGATCTTGACTTATGTAAAGAATTCTAGTCAATTTGCGTTTGGTTAGAGGAAAGAAAATATAACAATACTCTTTTGATTTATGACAACAAATGCAAGACTTTAGCCACATTAAATATTTAAACATGCAACACTACGTCATATTTCACAAAAAACGACGGGCCAAAGCCGTCGTTTTTTAAGAAAAATGACGGCCCCCGCCGTCGCAAGAGCAGTTGTAAATAACGAAGTTGTTTTTGGTGAACGACGGTTGGTACGCGTCAACCAAGTGGTCTAAAAAACGACGGTCATGGTCTGTAAAAAAAAAAACGACGGCTCAAACCCGTCATTTTTTTGTCGATTTTAAATTAAATTAGTAGATATTAACGACGGCTTAAAGCCGTCGTTTTTTGGTAGAACTTTTTTTTTTTTTTTTTTTTTTAATATTTTAGCCAGTATTGTTTGTTATTTTTATTATTTTTCACCTAAAAAGAAAATGACAATTTTCATTGGACAGAAAATTAAAATCTAACAAAATAAATAAATACACCAAAGAAACAAAATTTTACATTTTTCAAATGGAAACCATATTCATTCAAATTTTATATGTGCAATCATAGTCCAACATGCCCCGTTTTCATGGTATCGATTTTAATATACATCCCAATGTTTAAAGAAGTTTTTCAAAAAATATCTTCCACCAACTTCACTTCACTTGTAGAAATCAAAACCAACATATGTCTTTCTCGGTCCTTGGAAGAATGACG